>NC_083588.1:9177111-9374611 GCF_027579695.1 Neoarius graeffei
TCTCTGTACTCCCTCTTGGCCGCTGTAATGGCTTTCCTCAGTCCATACTTTGCCGCTTTGTACTCCATTTCATTGCCTGATCTAAATGCAAGAGATCGAGCATGCAGCATGTGTCATACCTGACTGTTTATCCAGGGCTTTTGGTTGGGGAACTTCCTGATCTGTATGGTGGGCATGATGTTGCAGACCCTCACATTTTCAGAACAGCGGCTCTGACAGTAGATTAGGCGACAAGGTTGACAGAACAGCGCTTGTTCTAAGATATTTTCATTTCTAAATAATTTACACAGACACTTATATCATGGATGCTCCACATAAATGTATTTAAAACATGGGGAGGAGATTCATCTGATGGAGAATGTGTGGCTTTTCATGGAACAGAAGCCTCTTTATCAAATACTACAATTTTCAATCAAATATTCAAGGATCAGTGATATAGGCAATAAGGATTAAATACTGAATTTAGAATGATAATTATTATCAATGCTTGAGGATACTGGGATCATCTCATCTCATTATCTCTAGCCGCTTTATCCTTCTACAGGGTCGCAGGCAAGCTGGAGCCTATCCCAGCTGACTATGGGCGAAAGGTGGGGTACACCCTGGACAAGTCACCAGGTCATCACAGGACTGACACATAGACACAGACAACCATTCACACTCACTTTAGAGTCACCAGTTAACCTAACCTGCATGTCTTTGGACTGTGGGGGAAACCAGAGCACCCAGAGGAAACCCACACGGACAGAAGATGCAAACTCCGCACAGAAAGGCCCTCGCCGGCCATGGGGCTCGAACCCGGACCTTCTTGCTGTGAGATGACAGCACTAACCACTACACCACCGTGCCGCCCTACTGGGATCATGATTGTGGAAAAATTCTACTTCTCTTCAAAGTCATGACAAAATGCTCTCACACTCTCTCACACATGATACACAAACTCTGATTGGTTGAGGTGATTATTGTTCCTGAATGATACTACAGAATAACAAGTTCTTGTTCGTGATGTGATTATAATAATGTGCAGAATGTGAAGCAATAATGGAGATGTCACACAGGGGTTTAAAATCTATGCTACAAACTACTTAAAAATAATTTACATGAAACTTGTTGTAATTTGTGGGATTATTTATTTTTTAGTTTGACTCAGATCTACAAGACATTTTCAACAGAAGAATAAGAATAAGCCTTTATTTGTCACATGCACACTCAAGCACAGTGAAATTCATCCTCTGCATTTAACCCATCTGAAGCAGTGAACACACGCGGACACACACTCACAGCAGTGGGCAGCCATAGTACAATGCCCAGGGAGCGGTTAGGTACCTTGCTCAAGGGCACTTCAGCCAAAGGCAACCCCATGAAGACAATCTGTTATACTGGACACTGGATGAGATGTTTTTGTACAGGGATGTTGCTGATTTGTTTCACTGAGGAGAGCGAGCGCAATAATACACAGCTGTGTCTTCAGTCTGCAGATTCTGTCCTCGAATTGTGATTATGTTAGTAGCAGTGTCTCTGGAGATGCTGAACTTAGTTTTTAGCTTCTCATTGGAATACAGAGTCCCACCACTATAGATGTGTCCAATCCACTCCAGACTTTTTCCTGCAGGTTGTCAGATCCAAGATGTACCTTTGCTTGTAACTGAAACCTTGCAGTGGATGGAGAGACTCTGGCCTGGCTGGACTGTCATGGAAGCAGGCTGAGTCAGTTCCTCACCATGCACATCTGTGGAGGAAAACACATGGTGATTTCTCACACAATATATGCTGCACATTTATTGATATTGTCGTATATGAATGAATCTGATAAAGCACTCACAGGAAGCAGCTGCCAGCAGGAGCAGTAGAGATGGAGAGAACATGGTGTGTGTTGTTTGTACTGGGGTCTTCTCTGTTCTCCAAAGTTGTACAGAAACCATCACAGCACATAAATTGAGTGATATCCAGCCCTGATGCTTGTATTTGCTTATCTGCTGATGATGGGAGGAGAACGGATTTAAAATTTATTTAAATCATGAGGAGGAGATTCATCTCAGAGAGAATGTGAGGCTTTTTAATGGAACAAATCTTTTCCATGACAGAAAGGTCTTTCAAAACTTCCATTATTTATAAATCAATAATAGAGGGAATTAAACATTTAGAGAAACTCATAACAAGAATTAGAGACTAAATTTCGGGCAATAATTATTATCTGTCTTTGAGGACATAAATCCCCTTCTGCCCACTTCTGCATTTATTTTTCTTTGCAATATTTTCTCACAAACTCTGTTGGTTATTTTCCCCACAATATAAATGTTAGGACTGGGACTGTTTTGGCCTCTAGAAGCCACTGTTATTTCCATCTTGTCATGTTTGTTTTGGCCTCTAGTTGCCGCCACTGTGTTTTTGTGTTTGTCTTCATTGCCTGTTTCCTGCCCCACCCTGTTCGTTAATTAGTGTGTGTATATATACCCCTCTGTTTGTTCCCTTGTCACGGAGTCTTTTTCCTATGCTATGCCTGTTAGTGCTAGTTCCATGTTCCTTGCCCGTGTCTTTGTGGTTTTTGTACTTTGCTTTCTTTTTGAAACTTTTTGTATTTTGTTTGTACGATTTTTGAGATCTTTTGGGCGTTTGCATTTTTGCCTTTTCTTATTTTTGGACTTTGAACTTTTGGATATTTTTTATTTTCCCTTTATCTTCTGAGCTTTTGGATTACTTTTGTTTTTTTGCCACGGATTGTACATTTTGTAAATAAGCTTTTTGATACTTTTCTACTTCCGCCTCACGCCTCTGCACTTGAGTCATCCCCCTGGTGGTCTAGTGGGGGTTTGCTGGATTATCACACCAGCGAACCAGGTTCGAATCCCAGCAAAACCCTAACAGAAAGTCTATCTGTCTACCCGGCCAACCTTCAGGGAATGATGGCTGCGTTAACATGCCTCGGATCCGCCATGGACACTCATGGACGGACTCTCGCAAGCCAACGTGAGACCCTTGCTCACCACGAGGTACTGCTTCAGCAGATTGGGAAAACCCTGGCACAGCTGACTTCTCTGCCCCCATCTCCTCCGCCTGATTCCGCTCCTGCTCCAGTGCCTCCTGCCATGCTGCCTTCTTCACCTCGCGAACCCAGCCTTCCTGCACCACAGAGGTATGACGGCAAGCACAGTGAGTGTCGAGAGTTCCTTACCCAGTGCCAACTCACCTTTGAGCTTCAGCCTACCACCTACACTACGGATCGCCGCAAGATTGCCTTTGTGATAACCTTGTTAGCTGGTAAGGCGCGGGCCTGGGCCACTGCTATCTGGCAGAGACAGGGACCCGAGTGCTCTGATTTCCAGCTGTTTACTGAGGAGATGCTTCGTGTCTTCGATCAAGCAGACATCAGTAACGACGCAGCCAGAAAGCTCATGTCCATCCGGCAAGGGGGAAGCGTCGCAGACTACCCCATCTCGTTCCAGACGCTCGCAGCAGTAAGTGGATGGAACGAGACTGCCCTGGTGTCAGCCTTCCACCATGGTCTGTCTGACCCCATCAAAGATGGTCTGGCTTCTATCGGATGCCCTAGTGACCTCGAAACACTGATCTCACATTCTACTCGTCTGGATAACAGGATGAGAGAACGCCACCAAGTCCTGAGCCTCCCCGGCCTCCCTGCCTCTACCTGGAGCCCGTCTACCTCCTCCAGTGACTGTCCAGAACCCATGCAAGTGGGTCATACTCGCCTCTCTGCATCTGAGAGGGAGCGCAGAAGGAGGGAAAAGTGCTGCATCTACTGTGGCAAGCCTGGTCACTTCCGAGCATCATGTCCCGAACTCTCAGGAAAAGGACCAGCCCGTCCAGCCGAGGGAGGATTGTGATGGGGCCTACCCTCTCTCCTGAACTTCCTGGCCAAGGAGTTTACATCCCAGTTTCCATCTCCTGGGGTGAGTCCGTCCACTCTTGTCAAGCCTTGTTAGACTCCGGGGCAGCTGGAAACTTTATGGATGTTCACTTTGCCCAAAGTATCAATGTCCCGGCTGCACCTCTTGAAGTCCCACTGTCTGTGTCTGCCCTGGATGGCCAAGCCTTAGGTGATGGAAGAGTCACCCAAGTAACTTCTCCAGTCTTCCTCCAGTCTCAAGGTCACAAGGAAGAAATATCCCTGCACCTGATTCCTTCACCAGAGTTCCCAGTGATTCTAGGCCTTCCTTGGCTTACCCGCCACAACCCTCGCATAGACTAGGTAACAAGCCAGGTTGTGGAATGGGGCCCTGCGTGCCATGCCACTTGTCTGCTCTCTAGCTCTTCTGTGTCTCCTGCCGAGCCCCCTGATCTCACCGAGCTATCTCAAGTTCCCACAGAGTACTGGGATTTGAAGGAGGTATTCAGCAAAAGCAGGGCCACCATTCTTCCTCCGCACTGGGCCTATGACTGTGCCATCGACTTGGTCCCTGGGACTACCCCTCCTCATGGCAGACTGTTTTCCCTCTCTCAGCCAGAACGCAAGGCCATGGAGGAATACCTCAAAGATGCCCTAGTCTCTGGGTTCATTCGACCCTCCACCTCACCTGCTGGTGCCGGCTTCTTCTTTGTCGGCAAGAAGGATGGGGGGGCTCCGACCTTGTATTGACTACAGGGGCCTGAACAAGATCACTGTGTGCAACCGATATCCCCTTCTGCTGATGTCCACAGCATTCGACCTGCTCCAAGGCGCCACCGTCTTCACCAAGTTGGACCTATGGAACGCTTACCACCTCATCCATATCCGACAGGGAGATGAGTGGAAGACTGCCTTTAACACCCCGTCTGGGCACTACGAACACCAGGTGATGCCCTTCGGACTCACCAATGCACCAGCTGTTTTTCAGGCCCTAATCAACGACATCTTGAGGGACATGATTAACCTGTATGTTTTTGTCTACCTCGACGACATCCTTATCTTTTCCAAGACCATGCAGGAGCACCGCCACCATGTCTGCCAGGTTCTCCAGAGGCTGCTACAGAACAATCTGTTCGCCAAGGCCCAGAAATGCGAATTTCATGTTCCCGAGGTCTCCTTTCTGGGTTTTATTGTACGGACAGGCCAACTCCAAATGGACCCAGCCAAGACCCTGGCTGTCCGGGACTGGCCCACTCCCAAGTCCGTCAAAGAGGTTCAGCGGTTCTTAGGATTTGCTAACTTCTACCGCAAGTTTATCAGGAACTTTAGTTCTGTAGCAGCACCCATGTCGGACCTCACCAAAGGGACTGGTGGATCTTATGTCTGGTCTTCTCAGGCGGAAAAGGTGTTCAAAGACCTCAAGCACCGCTTCTGCACGGCACCCATTCTGGTCCTCCTGGACACCTCCCAACCATTCATCGTGGATGTGGACACCTCGGACAGTGGTGTCGGCGCGGTGCTCTCTCAACGTTCGGAAGGAAAGCTGCACCCCTGCGCATACTTTTCCCACCGCCTGAGTCCTGAGGAGTCCCGGTACGATGTGGGGGATCGAGAACTGCTAGCGGTCAAACTGGCCCTTGAGGAGTGGAGGCACTGGCTGGAGGGAGCGCAACATCCATTCCTGGTTTGGACGGACCACAAGAACCTGGAGTACCTCCAGCAAGCCAAGAGACTGAACCCACGACAGGCTAGGTGGGCCCTGTTTTTCAGTCGGTTTGACTTCACCCTATCGTACTGCCCCGGCTCCAAGAACACCAAACCTGATGCACTGTCCAGGCTGTTCTCTGCCACTAACAGGGAGAGTGAAGTCGGGCCTATTATCCCTATGTCCCGGATTGTGGCCCCTGTCCACTGGGGTATTGAGGAGGCCGTCCGACGAGCCCAACGCCAGGACCCTGGTCCTGGGACGGGGCCACCGGGCCTCTTGTATGTCCCACATCAAGCCCGGGCCAAGGTTCTCCAGTGGGGTCACTCTTCCCCTCTCACCGCCCACCCGGGAGCTCGAAGGACCCTGGACTTTTTGAGAAGGCGCTTCTGGTGGCCTAGCATGGAGAAGGAAGTGAGGTCATTCGTCCTTTCCTGCGAAGTGTGCACCAGAAGCAAGAACCCATGACAGCACCCCCAGGGTCTCCTGCATCTTCTGACCATTCCCCGGCGTCCCTGGTCCCACGTGGCAGTCGACTTCATCACGGGTCTCCCCGAGTCACAAGGTAACACTGTCATATTGGTCATAGTTGACAGATTCTCCAAGGCCTGCCGCTTTTTACCACTGTGCAAGCTCCCTTCTGCTCTTGAAACTGCTAAGCTATTATTCACTCATGTCTTCCGAGTCTTTGGTCTCCTGCAGGACATTGTCTCAGACCGAGGGCCCCAGTTCTCCTCCTGAGTGTGGCACAGGTTCTGCAAGGTCATCAGAGCCACTGCCAGCCTCTCCTCTGGGTTTCACCCACAGTCCAATGGCCAGACGGAGAGGCTCAACCAGGACCTGGAAACCACCCTGCGAGGCCTGGCTATGGATAACCCGACATCGTGGAGCACCTGGCTGCCATGGGCAGAGTACGCCCACAACACCCTGCAGTCATTGGCCACCAAGCTGTTGCCATTCCAGTGCCAATTCGGGTTCCAGCCACCTCTGTTCCTGGACCAGGAGGAGGACGCGGGGGTGCCCTCGGTCAACCAATATGTGAGACGGTGTCGCAAGACCTGGAGCAAGGTCAGGAAGACCCTAATCCAGACCTCCAGAACCAACCAGACTCAGGCCAACCGCCATAGAAGACCTGCCCACTCCTTCCGCCCTGGGCAGCGGGTTTGGCTGTCCACCAAGGACCTTCCGCTGCGGGTGGAGAACCACAAGCTTGCTCCTTGCTACATTGGCCCCTTCAAGATGGTGCGCAGGGAGAACCCTGTCGCCTACCGGCTCCAGTTGCCCCGGACTCTGAGGATCAACCCCACATTCCATGTTTCCCTGTTGCGGCCCGTACTGACGTCCACGTATGCCCCTGCCCCTAGGAACCCCCCCACCCCACCCCAGCATCTTCCAGGGTCAGACTGTGTTCACCATGCATCGCCTGCTTGACTCCCGCTGGGTCCGCGGCGGGCTTCAATATCTAGTAGATTGGGAGGGCTATGGCCCTGAGGAACGCTGTTGGGTCCCCGCCCGGGACATTCTAGATAAAGGACTATGCCGGGGCTTCCATTCGGCCCATCCGGATCGCCCTGGGAACGTCAGGAGACGCTCCTGGGGGGGGGGGGGGTCCTGTTAGGACTGGGACTGTTTTGGCCTCTAGAGGCCGCTGTTATTTCCATCTTGTCATGTTTGTTTTGGCCTCTAGAGACCGCCACTGTGTTTTTGTGTTTGTCTTCATTGCCTGTTTTCTGCCCCGCCCTGTTTGTTAATTAGTGTGTGTATA
Organism: Neoarius graeffei; assembly: GCF_027579695.1. Taxonomy (NCBI): domain Eukaryota; kingdom Metazoa; phylum Chordata; class Actinopteri; order Siluriformes; family Ariidae; genus Neoarius; species Neoarius graeffei. Next base: position 9,184,426 of record NC_083588.1, read on the forward strand.
TATACCCCTCTGTTTGTTCCCTTGTCACAGAGTCTTTTTCCTATGCTATGCCTGTTAGTGCTAGTTTCCTCTGTTCCATGTTCCTTGCCTGTGTCTTTGTGGCTTTTGTACTTTGCTTTCTTTTTGGACCTTTTTGTATTTTGTTTGTACCATTTTTGAGATCTTCTGAGCGTTTGCATTTTTGCCTTTTCTTTTCTTATTTTTGGACTTTGAACTTTTGGATATTTTTTATTTTCCCTTTATCTTCTGAGCTTTTGGATTACTTTTGTTTTTTGCCATGGATTGTACATTTTGTAAATAAACTTTTTGATACTTTTCTACTTCCGCCTCACGCCTCTGCACTTGAGTCATCCCCCTGGTGGCCTAGTGGGGGTTTGCTGGATTATCACACCAGCGAACCAGGTGCAAAACCCTAACAATAAACACATTAGTTCTTTAAACCACAGTGACCTGAAGAAGGATGAAGCAGAAAACGTGTCACGCAGCATCACATGAGCTCCCAGACACTGCCATGTTTCTGGTCTTTTGTTGCTCCCACAGGTTTCATATCTGACCACATGCTCCTGTGACTTTATTAGAGCTGATTCCCCTCCTGATGCACACCTCAAGTTTGGATTTTTCTCACAACTCTTTTTTTTTTCAGAATGAAACATAATTCCAGCCACATTGTTGGACATCAGTCCTCTTTCAGTCCGATTAAGCCTAGGTCACAATCGGACGTACAATTTTTTGGCCGTGCGATTTTTGGCATTTCCCAAATCGCTGCGTTTTTTTTTTTGTTGTTCATGGAGAAAGACGCACGTTGGCAGTAAGTTTGTCTTGCAACCTGGAAAAAAAACATAAGTGCCCGTAGAGTTTGTTTGACATGACAAAGAACCTCTGCGGCCAGTCTCCGGCTCGAAAATCAGCACATCACACGCGCAACCTCCGTGCGTTTCTTGCATTTTTTGCATGTAGACCGGCCGTAGGAGCACGTACGGCCGGTTGTGACCGAGGCTTTAATCTCTCAGTCAATTTAACCTCAATATGTTGGGCAGATGTTGTCAAAGTAGAGAAAGGGGGCCTCTCAGAAGCAAAATAAAAAGCAGAATGTTCATGATGATGTTTATCAGAAATGACTCTGGGGTTCAGTTTCCTGCTGCACTGAAAAAAATGGCCTGTTAAATTAACAGAAAAAAATCTTGCATATCGGTTGCACCTATTAAAATCATATCCACTAAGACCAATTAAGTCATGTTCTGTTTGACTGCAGCTCCATTTTTTCAGTGTGAGGGAATGTTTACAGCTCATGAGGATGTACTTGTGTAAGTTTTTGTACAGCTCTGGAGTCTGTTGTGTCAGTGTGAGTCTCGTGCACAATTATAAACAGCCATGTCTTCAGTTTTCAGACTCTTCACGTCGAGGTACAGCATGTTTTTATTGGTGTCTTTAGTGATGGAGAACTGGCCCTGCAGAGACTGAGCGAATATCGTTTCACTGTAAATGCGCCCGATCCACTCCAGTCCTCGTCCGGGTTTCTGACGGATCCAGTGCATCCAGTAGCTGCCCATTGAGAATCCGGAGACAGTACAGGACAGAGTGACTGACTCTCCAGGTCTCTTCATCACAGATGCAGAGGAGGTCAGGGACTGTCCATAAGAATCTGGAAGAGAAGAATATAACTCGGTCATATTATAATGTTTATCAGGACAGAATGGCTCTTTTTCCTTCCAATAATCTCATGAAAAATCTGAAACTTACATGAAATAAGTCCAAATAAAATACACTGTCCGAAAATCATCCTTCTCTGAGTTCTACTTCAGCCAGATTTAAAGTGTATGGGAGTGTTATCTATCACACAACTCACTGGAAACTAGAAGAGCCAAGAACATGCTGTTTATACCCGACTCTATTTGAATAGGGAGTGTCCATGAGCACTGTGGATGGATTAAAACCACAACCACAGGGAGCTCAGTGTAGAGATGAGTGGATGATTAGAAGGTTCTATGTGGAACCTGACAACAGAATGTTTCACTCTTCGAAATAGTTCACAGTGGAACCATTTTGAGAATGAAAAAAGGATATGATTTTATCCAGTCTAACATCATGCAGATTCACATTTCATATGAGAAGTTTAAACAGAGGTTTATTTTTATAAAATTAGACAATCGATCAACTTCCTTCTTTCAATCCTTATGAATTTACCATGAAAACAGGTTCTCCAGAACAAGGAGCCTTATCTACTGATCAACACAACACAGGCTGCTGATACGCTGTATGTAATTCTGTTTAATCTGAGGGTCATGATTCACAGCAGTGTGTGAGAAGAAAAATGGCCTGAATGTGCAGAGAGCAACAGGTTGAGATGGTTGAGTTTGTACAGACTGCCCTCTAGAGGCACAAAAGTCCTGTTTTCAAAAATATCCAGAACTGGCAGGAGAGATTTTAAAGAAAAAGGTTCAAATGTTCTTGCTGTCAGTAAAAAGGTCTCCCATGGAGCAGCGATACAAATGAAGGAAGTCTGAATTCCAGATTGGAGCATTTATATCAGCAGGGTTTAAAAGAGAGAAAGCACTCAGATACAGTATCAGTGGGAAATTAAGTCATTTAGAAGCGTGTCTTTCTGATGGAGTTTTTCTTCACTCTCTGTGATGAAGCGTCTTTAATGTAATTTAAAGAGCAAAATAAAGAAACGTCCTGAAAGATTAATGAAATGGATGAAATGCATTGATACCACTGTGCTGCTGAATTCTTGAATCTGATTAAAGTGTTGATTCATTTTTTTGTGTTTTTTTTTTTTGAGGTCGACTTGTTGGACACGTTTTGTATCTTGTGGACATTCTGTTCAACTGTACACTGTATGAGGTGTTTTTGTACAGAGATGTTGTTGATTTGTCTCACTGTGGTGTTCGAGCGCAGTAATACACAGCTGTGTCTTCAGTCTGCATGTTCTGCCCTGTTAATGTTACTGTGCTGCTGGACGTGTCTCTGGAAACCTGAAACCGGCTTTTCAGTTTCTCACTGGAGCCAGTGCTCCCATCATAACCTACCCATCCGATCCACTCCAGAGATTTTCCTGCAGGCTGTCAGATCCAGTGTGTAGCATAATTACTATCAATGAATATCCAGACACTTTACAGGTCAGAGTCAGTGACTGACCAGGGGTTAATACTGTGGATCCGGTCTGGATCAGCTCAACACAGTGAACACCTGGGAAAGAAAAGATATTTTAATGTTGGAAAAGCAAAAAGCTGCCAGTAAAAATACAACTGTATTAAATATCAAATGTAAAAACACTTCCAGTGTACGGCTGCCAGCAGCAGCAGCAGGAGGGATGTAGAGATCATGGTATGTGTTGAAGCAGAAGAAGTAAAAGCTCTTGGTCTTCACTGCTTAAATATATACAGTAACAGGGAATGACATTTGCATGGAGACACTCCTTATCTTCAGGGAAATTTGATGGTTTCTTTGATATGAGAAAACCTCCCATCTCTCAAACATCTCTAATCTGTGAGTTTAAAAAATAATAATTTGGACCAAATATTTGAACAATTAAAAAGATGAAAACAGTTGTTCAGGGGTGAGCTTATGGACTATTACCTGTTTTCAGGTTAATTTATTTGAAGCAATCATATGAGAATATCACCACATTCGCGAATGAATAAAACACAACAGTTATAGAGTGTGCAGTTATAGAAAAATAATCAACGTTGGGGTGAATTGAAAAAAAAAAACGCTCAAAGAAATCCATGAGAAGATTCACTTTTTATTTAGAAATGTCAAATGACTGTATTCCATTTTCTCTCAGCATTCATTCATTTCTTGATGTGAGAAATTATTCTGACACATTGTCCTCCCAAAGTACAAATCACACAAAAGGACAAACATCAGAACCATAAATTTAGTGTTTGTTTGTGAAACTTTGTTTGTCATGTTTGGTATGAGGAGGAAAAATGGCATGAACCCAGGAGAGGATTATAGACTTGAAACACTGAGATAATTAGAAATGATAATTGCAGGTGTCTGGCTGTCTTGGGGTGTGTATTTGTTTTCTACACATCATTCTTATTCTGCCATCAGTGAGACCTCGTGATATAATTCATTACTCAGCCTTAATATATTTAATGTCAAGTGACTGATAGATGTTGCCTTGTTTCTGTTCGAGTGGAGGACAAACCTAATATGAACACGAATAATTAAATGTCGTTCAATAAGCTGAACTTTTTTTAACAAGTTCAAACTTTTCAATAAAGCATTCATGCGATATTCATGATGTAGAAGGACTGAATGAGGAAATCTTCAACACTAATTAATAGAAATATTGCTGATCGGAAATGTTTCACTGAAGTGGACAAAGTTTTTGGTGTCAGAAATGTTTTGGGTAAATTAATTGAATCATAAGAAGATAAAAAGTAAAAGTGTGACTGAGAGGGTTTATTAGTTGCATTGAGAGGATGTCTCTAACACGGCTCAAAGTTTTTGTAAGGGGAATCCACTAATCTGTGTCACTGTGTGTATCTTGCGCAGTAATAGACAGCTGTGTCTTCAGTCTGCAGATTCTGTCCTCGAATTGTAATTGTGTTAGTAGCAGTGTCTCTGGAGATGCTGAACTTATTTTTCAGTTTCTCACTGTAACCTGTACTACCACCACTATAGAAGTATCCAATCCACTCCAGACTTTTTCCTGCAGGTTGTCGGATCCAAGCTGTACTATAGCTCGTAACTGAGTATGAAACCTTGCAGTGGATGGAGAGACTCTGGCCTGGCTGGACTGTCATGGAAGCAGGCTGAGTCAGTTCCTCACCATGCATATCTGTGGAGGAAAACACATGGTGAGATCTCACACAATATACGCTGCACATTTATTGTTATTGTAGGACATGAATGAATTTGATAAAGCACTCACAGGAAGCAGCTGCCAGCAGGAGCAGTAGAGATGGAGAGAACATGGTGTGTGTTGTTTGTACTGGGGTCTTCTCTGCTCTCCAAAGTTTAACAGAGACCATCACACCATATAAATAGAGCGATATCCAGCCCTGACGCTTGTATTTGCTTATCTGCTGATGATGGGAGGAGAACGGATTTAAAATGTATTTAAATCATGAGGAGGAGATTCATCTTATGGAGAATGTGTGGCTTTTTTAATAGAACAAATCTTTTCCATGATAGAAAGCTCTTTACCAAGTTCCATTATTTATCAATCAATAATAAAGGGAATTATACATATAGAGAAACTCACAACAAGGATAAGATACTAAACTTAGGGAGATGATTATTATTTGTGTTTGAGGACATAAATTCCCCTCCTGCCCACTTCTGCATTTTTTTTTTTTGTAATATTTTCTCACAAACTCTGTTGGTTCTTTTTGCCACAATATAAACACATTAGTTTTTTTTAAACTATAGTGAGAGAGTATGGGACAATGGAAAACTCACTGCCCATACAAAAGTGCAGGTGTACAGAGCCTGTGTCATCAGCACACTCCTGTATGGTAGTGAAACCTGGACACCATACTCATAAGAGCGGCGGCTAAACAGCTTCCACCTTCGCTGCCTGAGGCGTATACTGGATATCACCTGGAGGGATAGGATCACCAACACAGCAGTCCTGGAGAGAGCGCAGCTTCCCAGCATGTACTCTCTTCTGAGGCAGCGACGTCTCCGCTGGCTGGGCAATGTCCGGCAGATGGACGATGGACGAATCCCGAAGGACATCCTCTATGCAGAACTGTCATCTGGCAAGAGACAAACTGGCCGCCCCCAGATTCGCTACAAGGACGTCTGTAAGCAAGACCTCAAGTGCTTCAACATCAGCTCTGTCACTTGGGAAAATGCAGCTCAGGACTGCCTTCAGTGGCAGCAGGCACTCCGCAGGGGGCTGCTAGAATATGAAACCACCCTGGCTTGTCACCAGGAAGCAAAGAGGACAAGGAGGAACCAACAACAGGACACCACCACACCACCAACATTAACGGAACCGATCTACGCATCTGATATCTGCAGCTGAGTCTGCCTCTCACGGATTGGTCTTCTCAGCCAAAGCAGATGCTGCGCGAAAACCTAACTCCAGGCACAAGAAATCCATGGTCTTCTGAGACTGCGATGCCGATGAGTGACATGAACAAGGATGAAGCAGAAAACATGTCATGCAGCATCACAGGAGCTCCCAATACACTGCCATGTTCATGTTTCTGGTCTTTTGTGGCTCCCACAAGCTTCATATCTGACCACATGCTCCTGTGACTTTATTAGAGCTGATTCCCCTCCTGATGCACACCTCAAGATTGTACTTTTCTGATAACTTTTTTTTCAAAATCAAACTAATTCCAGTCACAATGTTGGACATCAGTTCTCTCTCAGTGATTTTAATCTCTGCCCTTTTAACCTCAACATGTTGGGCAGATGTTGTTGAAGTAGAGAAAGAGTGTGTCTCAGAGGACTTGAAGCAAAATGAAAAGCAGAATGTTCATGCATTTCTAATGTTGCTGCAGATCTCTCGAACCCCATTTCTGGAAAATTTGGGATATTTTCCAAAATGCAATAAAAACAAAAATCTGTGGTCCGTTAATGAATGTGAGCATTTATTTAATTGACAAAAGTACAAAGAAAAGATTTTCAATAGTTTTACTGACCAACTTCATGATATTTTGTGTATATGAACAAAGTTAGAATTTGACGCCTGCAACACACTCAAACTAGTTGGGACAGAGGCAAAATAAGACTAAAATGTTGATACGATATTCAAGTCCCACTGTTTTGGAAGATTCCACAATTCACAGGTATTGTATCTGACCAGGTGGGTGGAGCACAGAAGCACGGCAGGCTAGGACTGAGTTCACAAAAACTCTTATTCTTTAGCTTTTCAGCTTTCTACACTCTCCCAGCCACACGCAAGTGTTCTGGTTGGGGAGAGAGCACCCTTTCTCTGCTCTCTCTCTCCTTTTAAAGGGTGCGGTCACTGGGGAAGACACACAAACACAGGTTAATTCTCATCAGGTGTAATGATTCCACCACTGACCTTCCCTGACTCTGCCCTCCATTCACAGACTGACGCTTGGCCACGCCCCCACTGCCACAGCAGGTTAATTGGAGAGATGGAAAAATTCTACTTTTCTTCAAAGTCATGACAAAATGCTCTCACACTTTCTCACACATGATACACAAACTCTGATTTGTTGGGGGTGATTATTGTTATTTAATGATATAACAGCAGAACAAGTTCTTGTTAGTGATGTGATTATAATAGTGTGTATAAATGTGCAGCAGGGTGAGAGATGTAGCAGTGTGGTTTCAAATCTACGCCACAAATGAATAAAAAAAAATTAACATGAAACTCTCTTGTTATTTTGTGGGATTATTTATTTTTTACTTCGACGTGAATGGATGAGTTTTGTATCTTGTGGACATTCTGTTATCCTCTCCACTGTATGAGGTGTTTTTGTACAGGGATGTTGTTGATTTGTCTCACTGTGTGGTTGACGAGCGCAGTAATACACAGCTGTGTCTTCAGTCTGCATGTTCTGTCCCTGTAAGGTCACAGTGTTACTGGAAGTGTCGCGAGAGACGACAAATTTGTCTTTCAGTGAATCTTTCTTGTAAATATCCCCATTATAATAAATGATATTGATCCATTCCAAAGATTTTCCTGCAGGTTGTCGAATCCAAGCTGTTCCAAAGTGGCTGCTGCTATCAGTGATCGAAGCTCCAGACACTCTACAGGTGAGGGTTAAAGTCTCTCCTGGCTTTATCACCACTGAGTCTGGCTGGATGAGCTCAGTAGCACAGAACACATCTGTGAAAAGAGAAAAAGAAAAGGTTGCCATGTTGAACTGAAAGGATCAGATGAACTCATAAAGCTTCAATCTAAACACTCACAGGGGGCGAGAGCCAGCAGCAGCAGTGGACCTGAAACAAACATGTTTGTGTTGAAGCAGGACGAATGAGAACCGCTTCCTCTCGAGATAAGCACGGTGCTAATATTACAAGAGGAGACGGAGATTTGCATAAACATTACAGAGGAACTGTGTTGAGTGCAGCTCTGCAGATGTTCATCACAGTCACATCGCATATCTCGATTTAACATCAATTTAATGTTGGAAATAATTAATTTATGATTATTACTAGTAAGATTTTTTTGTTGAAAATAATGGTTCATAAATAAATAAATAATGCAATTCTCCCTTGTTATATTGGTTGTCGTGAAAAATAAACTGAATTTTTGCCATAATACATCAAAATAATAATAATAATGAGAAAAACAAGTTTTTATATCATTATCAGCCCTGTTCAGACTGCACTCTTGAGAATTGCACGAAGACAGAGACCAATCTCATGTGTATGAAGGTCCTAGTTTCTAGTTTTTAATGTTTATGATGGCAATGTCAAATCTTAAAGTTTCATTTATTGATCCAGAAGAGCAGTACGTCACTGAGCCCCTCATTCTAATGGTGCTGGTTCTCAACTAATGAGCAGCGTTATTTGTTGTCTTGTGGACTCCTGAACACAAACAGGGCTGTGAAAAATCCGCGGAATTCTGCGAATTTGGCCGCCAAAAATATAATTTTAGTAAATCATCTAATTTTGCAATAAAAAATTGGGGGGGGGGGGGGGGGGATTGTTGTCACCGAGCCGGCGAGTCTGGGAAAGAGCCTACTGCAAATTGTTCTTTCTGTCACGACATTGTAATTTTTTGGTATCTTTTTTTCTTTTGCGACAATGACAGACCAGTTTACCGCATTTGTGCCATGCTTACAAACCACGGCGCGAATCTTGTGTTCTTTTCATTTTACCATTGTGCTCTTTAAACACGCTTTCGATATCAACGGTTTTGAAAAGGAGAATTTTGCGGTATGTCCCCGTCACGGAGGGACGTCGTTCAGAGGGAGGACGGTGAGACCGACGATGTCAAAACAATTGACAAGGAAAACGGTATCAAAAATCCATGGAATTGGCGATGGCTGGAGTTTAAAGCCGGTAGTGAATATCTCCATGAGCACATACGGAAGATAAAAGAACCGGGGAAAGCTTACTGCATCTTGTGCCATCAGGATGTGAAGTACGGTTCTGGTGGAAGAACACGTTTAGTTGACCATGTTAAAGGAAAAAAACATGCGGAATTGGTGAAATTGAAGCTGTCAAACTATAGATTACCAGGTAGACCATCTTGTTCACATTTATTATTTATGTAGTTTTAACTTATGTTATTGTTCATAATGTTCATGATTATCATGAATACGTAATGAAAGAGAGACCAAAAGAGCAAGGAAAAGCCATATAGAAAATCAGAAAGAAAAGAGTAGGCTTTCTAAGCTGAAGAAACTGCTAACAAAGAAAAGGAAATAAATATAAATATTGACTTGTAAATAGTTGTATATAGTTTTTGACTAGAATCTGTCTAACATGAACAAGAAAGACATTTTGGTATTGAATCAGTTCAAAAACAAGAACATTCGTGACTATTATTTAATAGTCAGTCTAGAATTTCCCCCCTGGGAAAGACATTACGGTACCCAATGAATTGATACGAATCAACAGAAGAATATAAGTGAATTTACAATATGAGGAAGGTTATTGATATATTTTCATTCTTCAAGTGAACCCTTATCAGTTAAAAGGTAAATCAGTTCATATTGTATTATTTCAACATAATAATAACAGTTCAAATTAAATGGCATGTTTGAGAAAATATTCGCTTTCAGGAGATGCTTCAAATCTTTCAATATACACAAAATCTGTTCAGCTTCTGGGGGGATGCGCCCCCCAGACCCCCTGCTAAAATTGTTTTGGATTTTGTCATTTCTATTTCACAGTCCTGCACAAATTATTCTGGTGTTGCTCAGAGCATGAATTTAAACAGCTAAATTTGTGAAATTATTTTGTCATTGTGCACTGAGTGAAGTGAACAGACAGTTAGGTCCATAAATATTTGTACAGAGACCACGTTTTTCTAATTTTGGTTCTGTACATTACCACAATGAATTTTGAACAAAACAATTCAGATGCAGTTGAAGTTCAGACTTTCAGCTTTAATTCAGTGGGTTGAACAAAATGATTGCATAAAAATGTGAGGAACTAAAGCATTTTTTAAACACAATCCCTTCATTTCAGGGGCTCAAAAGTAATTGGACAAATTAAATAATTGTAAATAAAATGTTCATTTCTAATACTTGGTTGAAAACCCTTTGTTGGCAATGACTGCCTGAAGTCTTGAACTCATGGACATCACCAGATGCTGCGTTTCCTCCTTTTAAATGCTCTGCCAGGCCTTTACTGCAGCGGTTTTCAGTTGTTGCATGTTTGTGGGCCTTTCTGTCTGAAGTTTAGTCTCGAACAAGTGAAATGCATGCTCAATTGGGTTGAGATCAGGTGACTGACTTGGCCATTCAAGAATATTCCACTTCTTTGCTTTAATAAACTCCTGGGTTGCTTTGGCTTTATGTTTTGGGTCATTGTCCATCTGTATTATGAAACGCCGACCAATCAGTTTGGCTGGATTTGAGCACACAGTATGTCTCTGAATGCCTCAGAATTCATCCGGCTGCTTCTGTCCTGTGTCACATCATCAATAAACACTAGTGACCCAGTGCCACTGGCAGCCATGCATGCCCAAGCCATCACACTGCATCCGCCGTGTTTTACAGATGATGTGGTATGCTTTGGATCATGAGCTGTACCACGCCTTCGCCATACTTTTTTCTTGCCATCATTCTGGTAAAGGTTGATCTTGGTTTCATCTGTCCAAAGAATGTTCTTCCAGAACTGTGCTGGCTTTTTTAGATGTTTTTTAGCAAAGTCCAATGTAGCCTTTTTATTCTTGAGGCTTATGAGTGGCTCGCACTGTGCAGTGAACCCTCTGTATTTACTTTCATGCAGTCTTCTCTTTATGGTAGATTTGGATATTGATACGCCTACCTCCTGGAGAGTGTTGTTCATTTGGTTGGCTGTTGTGAAGGGGTTTCTCTTCACCATGGAAATTATTCTGCAATCATCCACCACTGTTGTCTTCTGTGGGTGTCCAGGTCTTTTTGCATTGATGAGTTCACCAGTGCTTTCTTTCTTTCTTTCTTTCTTTCTTTCTTTCTCAGGATGTACCAAACTGTAGATTTTGCCACTCCTAATATTGTAGCAATTTCTCGGATGGGTTTTTTTCTGTTTTCGCAGCTTAAGCATGGCTTGTTTCACCTGCATGGAGAGCTCCTTTGACCGTATGTTTTCTTCACAGCAAAATCTTCCAAATGCAAGCACCACACCTCAAATCAATTCCAGGCCTTTTATCTGCTTAATTGAGAATGATATAACGAAGGAATTGCCCACACCTGCCCATGAAATAGCCTTTGAGTCAATTGTCCAATTACTTTTGGTCCCTTTAAAAACGGGGTGGCACAGGTAAAGGAGCTGAAACTCCTAAACCCTTCATCCAATTTTAATGTAGATACCCTCAAATGAAAGCTGAAAGTCTGGACTTTATGTCCATGTCCATTATATAACTATAACTTGAATATGTTTCAGTAAACAGGTAAAAAAAATAAAATTTGTGTCAGTGTCCAAATATATATGGACCTAACTGTACTTTCCAAGCAACAAGAGGCACAAATTCTGAGCTCCGTCACATCTGTAGATGAGGAGATTTACCTCCAACTGATCAGAGCAGTTTAAAGAACTGGAATATGATCATCATTAAAGCTGTTAAAGCCAAACTTTCAATGTCCAAAGACAGACATTATGTTCAAATAATAAACTGTGATGTTCATATCACCTGGCCTTTGGAGAGTCTGAATGCTGCAGTCACACTTTACCTTCTTCACATTAACTATGGATTGGAATGGAATGGATTGACAGATTATTCATGATGGATTAACTGTATATCCAGCTCAGGACAAGAAATTATTTCATATTGAGGCCAAAGATGAAACATGATGTTGATTTCCCTTTGTCTTTAAAATACAGAGGGGTCTGAGCCCTGCGAGCTCATTTATACCAGGCGTCCCTGGGGACAAGTGGACTGCAGGGAGATGAACATGAACAGGGATGTTTTTGTACAGGGCTGCAGGGAGTCTGTCGTGCTGTGTGTCTCTGGCACAGTAATACACAGCCGTGTCCTCGGTCTGAGAGTTTTGTCCTCTTAAATAAACTGTTCTGCTGGATGTGTCGTGGCTGAAACTGATCTTGCTCTACACTGTATCTTTGAGATTCATGCTACCACCACTACACAGATATCTGAGCCATTCAAGAGCTTTCCCAGCAGGTTGTCGTATCCAGTAAATACAATAGCTTGACTCTGAGATCTTACAAGAGATGGTGAACGACTCTCCAGGTTTCACGAGCACAGAGGCTGACTGAGTGAGCTCCACAGCACCAACACCACCTGACAACAACAACAATAAAACATCGTCAAATCATTTGCCCAACCAGGTATGAAATCTAAACTCATTCAGCCAACATGGAGACTTACAGAATGCAGCTGTGAGCAGCAGCAGGACTGATGAGAGCATCGTTGTTTGGGACAGAACTGAAGTGAATTAAACTGTTCAGCTGCTCTCCTCCTCACCACACACACACACTCACACTCCCCAACCTCATATAAGAGAGATCAGTGAAGGATTTGCATCAAATGCATCACATGACCTTGAAGACTCGGGTTTTAAAACTAAACACTTGCGTATCTCTGTGACCAACTGATTCAAGTTTCAAAGAGTTTCAAAGTGTTTATTGTCATATGCACAGTAAGGAACATGTCCTCTTGCACAATGAAATTCTTAGTTTGCCGTCCACCATGAGTGCCACATTACAACAATAAATAGGTGGAAGAAATTTTACAAAGTCAAGCAAATATAGTGCAAAATAAAAAGAAAAAAAACAGTATATTACAAAATAAAGGTGATGTATTTACCTTTTTTTTCCTTATTTACCTCAGAGCTAGTCACTGAGGGTGGGGTGCAAACCAAGTGTGGACAGTTTTTGAATGAGTTTGTGGGGGATGACCCTGTTGAAGGCAGAGCTGTAGTCAACAAAGAGTCTTCTGATGTAGGAGTCTTTGTTTTCCAGGTGGGAGAGGGTATAACGGAGGGCAGCAGCAATGGCGTCTGAGGTGGACCTGTTGGGCCTGTAGGCATACTGCAGGGGGTCCGGTATACTGCTTTGAATGTGGGCCAGTACCACTCAATCAAAGAATTTTGAGATGATTGAAGTGAGTGCTTTCGGCCTGTAATCATTCAGGCAGGTGGGTGGGCTCTTCTTGGGAAGAGGGACAATGGTTGTGGTCTTGAAGCAGGAGGGAACAGTGCTCTGACTGAGGGATAGGTTGAAGATAGCGGTGAAAACATCAGCCAGCTCATTGGCACATACTCTGAGGGACCGCCAAGGGATGTTGCCTGGTCCTGCTGCCTTCCTGGGGTTGATCTTCCTCAGAGCTTTGTGTACCTGGCCTGATGAGACTGTTGATGGTGGGGTGGGGGGATTGGTTGGTGCAGGTGTGTGTGCCTCCTCTCTGTGCTGTAGCTGGAGGTCTCAAAGCGGGTGTAGAAAGTGTTGAGTTCATCCAGCAGGCTGTCTGTGGAGCTGATGCTGCTGGTGGTGGTCCTGAAGTCTGTGAAGTGCTGCAGGCCATGCCACATCCGCCCGGGGTCAGCAGTAGAATAGAAGCTGTCCAGCTTCTCTCTGTACTGCCTCTTGGCCGCTGTAATGGCTTATCTCAGTCCATACTTTGCCGCTTTGTACTCCATTTCATTGCCTGATCTAAATGCAAGAGAGTGAGCATGCAACATGCGTCACACCTGACTGTTTATCCAGGGCTTTTGGTTGGGGAGCTTCCTGATCTGTATGGTGGGCACGATGTTGCAGACTCTCACATTTTTAGAACAGCGGTTTTGACAGTAGTTTCGGCAACAAGGTTGACAGAACAGTGCTTGGTCGAATATGTTTTCATTTCGAAATAATTTACACAGACACTTATATAATGGATGCTCCACATAAATTTATTTAAAACATGGGGAGGAGATTCATGTGATGGAGAATGTGTGGCTTTTTATGGAACAGAAGCCTCTTTATCATATCCTATAATTTCAATCAAATATTCAAGGATCAGTGATATAGGCAATAAGGATTAAATACTGAATTTAGAATGATAATTATTATCAATGCTTGAGGATATTGGGATCATGATCGTGGAAAAATTCTACTTCTCTTCAAAGTCATGACAAAATGCTCTCACACTTTTTCACACATGATACACAAACTCTAATTGGTTGAGGTGATTATTCCTGCTGAATGATACTATAGTACAACAAGTTCTTGTTCGTGATGTGATTATAATCGTGTGCAGAATGTGAAGCAATAATGGAGATGTCACACAGGGGTTTAAAATCTATGCTCCAATCTACTGAAAAAATAATTAACATGGAACTTTGTTGTAATTTGTGGGATTATTTATTTTTTAGTTTGACTTGGATCTATAAGACATTTTCAACAGAAGAAGAAGAATAAACCTTTATTTGTCACATGCACACTCAAGCACAGTGAAATTCATCCTCTGCATTTAACCCATCTGAAGCAGTGAACACACGCACACACACACCCAGAGCAGTGGGCAGCCATCCTACAGTGCGCGGGGAGCAGTTAGGGGTTAGGTACGGTACCTTGCTCAAGGGGAATTCAGCCCAAGGCCACCCCATGAAGACATTCTGTTACAATGGACACTGCATGAGGTGTTTTTGTACAGGGATGTTGTTTATTTGTCTCACTGTGGAGAGAGAGCACAATAATACACAGCTGTGTCTTCAGTCTGCAGATTCTGTCCTCGAATTGTGATTGTGTTAGTAGCAGTGTCTCTGGAGATGCTGAACTTAGTTTTTAGTTTCTCATTGGAATATAGACTCCCACCACGATAGATGTGTCCAATCCACTCCAGAGTTTTTTCCTGCAGGTTGTCGCATCCATGACGTACCTTCACTCGTGACTGACTATGAAACCTTGCATTGGACGGAGAGACTCTGGCCTGGCTGGACTGTCATTGTGATATCTCACACTGTAAAAAATTTTACGGGCGGGTGTTGATTGAACATAGATTTTACATATCATTTGACTCAGAAATGTCATTTTCACTTACAACCAACTAAACCAGTTCAGCCTAATACACTTTCTCTCATTGTGATATCATGTTGAGCTATCAAGAATTTTAACATCCAAATATCAAAGATATCCTTGTTGATAGAACTAGCTGCAACCTGTTGCAACGCTGCATGTTGGTATCCTTGTTGGTAGAACCAATGACGCATATATACACGTGCTGTATGGGGTTTCCTTACCTCTGCACAGGGGCAAATCACATCAAGGAGGAACGTGCTTGTTCTGAAGAACTTTGCCTTGCTTGGAGTATTGGTTGTCTTTCATGGTGAGTAGTGTATGTTTGCTTGTTTTAGAAGACGGGTTGTGCTCGTCATCGTGTTCTTCTATAGGACTATATAAAATGGATCAGTTATTGTGAATGTTTATTGTCTCCAACGAACTGCATTCGCCAAGTTGGGATTGTTAACTGGTGTTAGCTTCGCTAGTCATGTTCACCATGTTAGCCATACAACAGTTTCGAATCCATTAACTTTCATGTGGGATTAAATAGTATTCCTAAAAATAACTGCACCACAGAGTCTACGTTTTGAGGTGACGATCATACATTTCGCAGAAATTGCACTAGCATTTATGGCACTGTGAATGAACATTTACAGGGAACATGGTATTGGAGACAGGATCTTCAAGCACGGGTGCGGGCACGTATGCTATTACATAGTCCACGGTACAAGTGTGAAAAGGTGTATCAAGCTTGCCGAGCCTACTGTGTGTTTTTGGCTGTTGACCACAATGTCGGAGTTGCCAGAAGGACATGCTGGCCTACATACTATGTGGACCTCTTCCCTCCCCTCTTCTGCTTGTGACCAATCTGACAGCAACATCTCTGGATCAATCTCCTCCTTGGACACAGCAAGTTTACATTCAGACGATTCCAGGCCCAGCTCTTCTCTCCAAACAGACACTGTCAAGAGCCCACTGAGAGAGGACAGGAAGTGGCCCTCTCCATTCCCCATCCCAAAACTCTCCTATGACATTGAGCTAAAATTGCAGAAAGGAAATGAGGTCTATGCAAAAGAAAATAAGGCTCTTGAGGTGAGCAGAGCTATAAAAACAGAAATTTTGGATAAACTTGCACAGGCCATTTTTGACCTCAGAGGAGGCTACCCTGCCAAAGATGAACTTGAATCAGTTGTATCTGCTCTGGTACTCAAGTATCCATGCCTAAGAGACACAGACAGCATAACCGGTTACAATGCATGGCTTGTGAGTCTCAAGTACAAGCTTGGCAACTACAGGGCAAAACTGCATGAGGCAGGATGCAATGAGATGGACGTGAACAGTAAAAGGCGACAAGGAGATGGGGAAGATATCCCATTCACTCTCAAAAAAGCCAGAAGGGGAGAAGTGAATCACATCCCAGACGACCCTGACCACCATGATGATCGTACACTTGAAGAGGAGCGGCTTGCTCTGGTGGAAGAATTCAAGAAAAAAAACAAGAACACGGCCGAGATGAGGATGAAGATGAGTCTGACCTTTTCCCTATGCCATAAGGAAATTGTGGAGATGCAGCCTATGGTGTCTGAGGTCCAGGAGAGATGGCCTGCACTGTTTTCACCGAGGGAGGTAAGGATTAGAGGTCTGCGCGGGTCGGATTTTTCAGTCCCGCTCCCGCTCGTTCCCGCATTGTGCAGTCCCGCTCCCGCCCGCGCCTGCAAAGAATTATGATTTTTCAGTCCTGCTCCTGCCCGCGCCCACAAAGAATTATGATTTTCAGTCCCGCTCCTGCCCTCGCCTGCCATATTTTATCCCGCTCCCGCCCGCAAACCCCGCATGATGCAGACGTTCGTGTTATTTCTCAGGAAAGTTCTTGTCTTGACACAGCGTGATGGTGCCCCGCCCCCTACTTTGAGTGGATTTGAGCATAAATATCTACAGCTCACATTCACATTTGTTATTATTTACCTTGTTTCTGAATTCAGCATGTAGTGTCTCTAATAATAATAATTAGTGCTGTCAAGCGATTAAAATATTTAATTGCAAATCGCACATTTTTGTCACATGAGAAACCATTGTAATTCTCTGATCAGCATAAAAAAGTGAATGGGCTTGCTTTGTACCATGAGTGAAGTGATTTACTGCTTGAGTTAGTCTACAACTCTAATCAGAGAGACAGGTTACACAGTGACCGTAGGCTTGACTCAATGCTATCCCAGAAATCCTTCCTGTAATATGCAAATTTGGCCGCCTCTGATTGGACAGCCAAATTTGCATATTACAGGAAGGATTTCTGGGATAGCATTGAGTCAAGCCTACCGTCACTGTGTAACCTGTTTAAAACACATTTTTAGTTAGCGGGACTGCAGCTTATCACTGCTCCCACCTGCGCCTGCATATGTGCACTCCCACTCCCGCCCGCATATGTGCACTTCCGGTCCCACCTGCGCCCTCAATGAGCTTTCAAAATTTGTCCCACGCCGCACTGCTTTGCGGCGGGTCCCGCGAGTCCCACGGGACTCCCGCGGGAGTGCAGGGCTCTAGTAAGGATTTACCATTTGAAATGTTCTTATCCTATTGTTGTATGACTATTGAAAACCTGTTAAAATCCGGATTTCAGACACCCTTTTTCCTGGCATGGAAGTCATGTATTTGAACTTCAACTAAGGTTTAAACTGGAGGACAATACATTGTATCACAGAAGTGAGTACACCCCTCATATTTCTGCAGATTTGTAAGTATATCTTTTCATGGGACAACATTAAAGAAATTTCACTGTGACACAATGAAAAGTAGTCAGTGTACAGCTTATATAACTGTTTCAATTTATTCACTCAAAATAATTCAGAATACAGCCATTAATGTCTCATCCTCTGGCAACAAAAGTGAGTACACCCCTATGTAAAAAATGCATAGAGGGGGTTGTGATCATCTTCAGTAGTCACAGTACATGTTGACATGCATGTTTCTTTGGGTGATCTTCAGCTTCCCAATGTTAACGGCATTAATTCAGCCCCCAACCAGTCCCACTACCATGCTTGACTGTAAGCATGGGACACTTTTCTTTGTACTACTCACTTGGTTACCGCCACACATGCTTGACTTTTCATTGTATCAAAGTTACATTTCTTTACTGTTGTCCCATGAAAAGATATACTTGCAAATCTGCAGAAACTTGAGGGGTGTACTCAATTCTGTGATACACTGTATATTTATGATACATTTGTTCATGAAGTGAACACAATGGAAATATCAGTCATTAAAAACGTTAACATTTTGGTAAGTGTTTTCCTTTGACAATTATTTGTAAGTGTCTTTTTTGCGCCAGTGATTTATTGTATGTTTTAAGGTACAGGTAACTTGAAAAAAACATCATATGAAATGTAGAAATACATGTTATTATAGCAAACATTTATTTGTTATTATAAGAAGAGTAGCCTAATTTGGGTAACAGCAAAAATACGTTGGTTGAAATCAAATGTAAACTCAAATTTTCTAGGCAACATGATGCAAGAGAATTTTGAGTTGAGATGGTCAACAACAAGTAGTATGTTGGCTGAACTCAAATTTAAACTCAGAAATCCTTGTTGACTTAACAAGGATCTTTGTTGACTTAAGAAGGATTTTCTTGTTTAAATTTGAGTTCAACCAACTTACCTTTTGTTGTTGACCATCTCAAAACAAAATTCTCTTGCATCATGTTGCCTAGAAAATTTAAGTTGAGATGGTCACTTTTTTTTTTTTACAGTGCACGCAATATATGCTACACATTTATTGTCATTGTAGTAAATGAATGAATTTGATAAAGCACTCACAGGAAGCAGCTGCCAGCAGGAGCAGTCGAGATGGAGAGAACAAGGTGTGTGTTGTTTGTACTGGGGTCTTCTCTGTTCTCCAACGTTTAACAGAGACCATCAGACCACATAAATAGAGCGATATCCAGCCTTGGCGTTTGTATTTGCTTTTCTGCTGATGATGGGAGGAGAATGGATTTAAAATTTAATTAAATCATGAGGAGGAGATTCATCGAATGGAGAATGTGTGGCTTTTTAATGGAACAAATCTTTTCCATAACAGAAAGTTCTTTACCAACTTCAATACCAGATCAATCATAGAGGGAATTGTACAGAGAAACTTGCAACAAGGATTAGATACTATATTTAGGGTGATAATTATTATCTGTGCTTGAGGACGTAAATTCCCCTCCTGCCCATGTCTGCATTTATTTTTATTTTATAATATTTTCTCACAAACTCTGTTAGTTCTTTTTCCCACAATATAAACACATTATGCCTTGAAACCACAGTGACGTGAACAAGGATGAAGAAACGTGTCAAGCAGCATCACATGAGCTCCCAATACACTGCCATGTTCATTTTTCTGGTCTTTTGTGGCTCCCACAAGCTTCATATCTGACCACATGCTCCTGAGACTTTATTAGAGCTTATTCCCCTCCTGATGCACACCTCAAAATTGGACTTTTCTGACAATTCTTTCTTTCTTTCTTTCTTTCTTTCTTTCTTTCTTTCTTTTTAAATGAAAAATATTTCCAGACACATTGTTGGACATCAGTCTTCTCTCAGTCATTTTAACCTCAACATGTGGGGCAGATGTTGTCAAAGTAGAGAAACAGCGCCACTCAGAGGACTTGAAGCAAAATGAAAAGCAGAATATTAATGAAGACGTTCTTGATAAATGACTCTGGGGTTCAGTTTCCTGCTGAGGGAATATTTACAGCTCATGAGGATGTGCTTGTCTAAGTTTTTGTACAGCTCTGGAGTCTGTTGTATCAGTGTGAGTCTCGTGCACAGTAATAAACAGCCGTGTCTTCAGCTTTCAGACTCTTCACTTCGAGGTACAGCATGTTTTTATTGGTGTCTTTAGTGATGGAGAACTGGCCCTGCAGAGACTGAGCAAATGTCGTGCCAGTGCCAGTGTCAATGTAGCCGATCCACTCCAGTCCTTTTCCTGGTTTCTGACGGATCCAGTGCATGTAGTAGCTGCCCATTGAGAATCCAGAGACAGTACAGGACAGAGTGACTGACTCTCCAGGTCTCTTCACCACAGAAGCAGAGGAGGTCAGGGACTGTCCATAAGAATCTGGAACAGAAGAGTATAACTCGGTAATGTTATCATGTTTATCAGGACTGAATGGCTCTTTTTCCTCCCAATAATCTCATGAAAAATCTGAAACTTACATGAAATGAGTCCAAATAAAATACACTGTCCTAAAATCATCATTCTCTGAGTTCTGCTTCAGCCAGATTGAAAGTTTATGGGAGTGTTATCTATCACACAGCTCACTGGAAACTAGAAGAGCCAAGAACATGCTGTTTATACCCGACTCTATTTGAATAGGGAGTGTCCATGAGCACTTTGGATGGATTAAACCCACAACCACAGGCTGCTCAGTGTAGAGATGAGTGGATGATTAGAAGGTTCTACCGGTATGTGGAACCCGACAACGAAAGAGTTGAGAGTAAAACCATTTTTAGAAGCTGAGAACCCTTAATCATCCACAGAACCTTTAAACCATTTGAATGTCTCTGAATGGAAAAAAGGATATGATTTTATACAGTGTAACATCATACAGATTCACATTTCATAGGAAAAGTTTAAACAGGGGTTTATTTGTATAAAATTAGACTATTGATCAACTTCCTCATTTCAGTCCTTATGAATTTACCATGAAAACAGGTTCTCCAGAACAAAGAGCCTTATCTACTGATCAACACAGCACAGGTCGCTGAACGCTGGATGTAAGTCTGTTTAATCTGAGGGTCATGATTCACAGCAGGATGTGAGAAGAAAAATGGCCTGAATGTGCAGAGAGCAACAAGTTGAGATGGCTGAGTTTGTACAGACTGCCCTCTAGAGGCACAAAAGTCCTATTTTCAAAATATCCAGAACTGGAAGGAGAGATTTTAAAGAAAAAGGTTCAAATTTTATGCTTATCCAAAAAAATATCAAAAAGAAAAACATGAAAAATGACAGTCAACCATGTCATTTACATTTGGCCTATAACCTATAACACAGGAATTTGGATAAAACATCATTAAACATTACTGAACAACAAAAACATTAGTCTAGAATGTTCATTTGCTCATCCAGGCATCATTTAGGCTCTTCCTCCATTCTGGTCTTTTTGCTCTGCTCTGCTCTGACTGCTCTGCCAATTCACCTAGGAGAAAGCCGACAGTATTAATTTATTTGAAATACTGAATCACATTTTAATTTACATTAAATGATTTTGTTGTAATAAGCCTATAACTTTTTAGATAAAGGCTAATGCCATGGGTAACCACTCACCAGAGATGTTTTAGGCTAGGCCTACTTCTTATATTTCAGCCCTTTCCTGGCTACCTCCAAAAGTGCCTTATTGGCCAGGAACTTCTCGTACATCTCTGTGCAATCCTCTGTAAGGTTGATTCAGACCTGGAGCTCTGCCTTCACTGAGTCTACCTCGAGACGATTCCTTTCATTATGCCATGCAGTGGTCATTATGGAAAACACTCTTTCAGTATGAGCATTGCTGCAGGGAATGGAAAATAGGTAGGCACTGATGATCTTCAAGCTGTTCAGAGATACATCTGTCTGGGTGAAGAGTTTCAAATATCTCTCCTCAGTGCTCCAGTTCTCCACCTCCACAGAGCTGCTGACAAATTTCTCCACAAAGGAATACTCTTCATAGAGGTCATCCATTTCCACATCCACTCTGCACACCTTCACTGCTTCACAGAACTGATCAAAGAGGACTGCATGTTTCAGACTTAACTTGCTCACCTGGCTGTGGAAGCTCTGTTCAGAGAAGTCATATCTGTCTTGGAGATATTTGAGTGCCCTTTCGTAGACCACAACAAACTCAGCCTTGTATCTCTTGCTCAGATGTGGAGTGAGCTCTTTCAGCTTATTGTTCACAGTGAATCTGAAGTAGCTGTCTCGTTGTCTCCTCTCCAGCTGGTTCTGTAAATTGGTCATCAGGTGGTAGACGGAGGTGATGCAGAAGGATTTCCCTTCAAGTGCCTGAATGCACTCACTGAATAGCACCAATACATGGCTGAGGGAAAAAAAAAAAAAGTACAGCTCATGCAGTGACTGCTCTTCATCTCCGAAGCACTCCCACAGGACTTTTGAACATGCATCCTCTCCCAGGCTCCTGAAGTAGCTTGAGAGTGGTCCCCAGTACTTCACAATCTTGTCCACAGCTGGCAGTAGAGATAGCCACCGTGTCATCACATGTCGCACAATGTTGCATCGATCCATTTCGAGGAACTCGCAAAATTCCTGAAGGTGCGCTGTCCTTGTGGCAGAGGTGCTGAAATGGCTGTAGATTTTGAGGACAACATTTTCCACGTCCACACTCATTTTTGCTGTTGTGAATTTACTGGTATTGTGCAACAGATGTGCGAGGCAGTTGGCAGAACGAATGCCTTCATTTGCGTCATTTAGTTTCTGAAACACACTGTTATGCTTCCCGTAATTAACGCTGGCATTATCTGCTGTGTAAGCCGACACTTTGTTCAAATCCAGACCAGCGGATTCCAGCTTGCTCATTATTTGGTTGGCAAAAGCTGCAGATGTCTCGTCACTGTCATTATAAAAATCCATCAGGAAGTGTTGGAGTCCCAGTTCGAAGTGGAAATATCTGAGAACCATAGGGAAACACTTGATTGCGCCCTTGTTCGAGGCATCTGAGGCGAGAGAAAAATACAGATCGTTTTCTTTTATGTAGTCGATGTGGGTGCGTGTGGAATATGGGGCTAACACATTCGAGCACAGCGCTTGTGCTTTCGTTCTGCCCAATGTCAATCCTTTGGCCACTGCTGAATCACTATATACCTGCCTGTCAACTTTCGCAGAGCAGTCTAAACTCCTGTACGAGTGATGGTGTTTAATGGTGTGGAACAATTTAGTCAGCTCAGCAGCAGTGGTTTTGTCATCGATTGGGGTTGGTAGAGCTGGGGCAAAAAACGAAACTAAAGATGACTGTCCAGCCCTGCTGGCATTCTCTCTGTGGCGGTCTGTGTCCGCGTGTCTGGCTATCGCACCTTTACCTCTGCTCCCCACATCAATGTCAATGCGACAGAGCTTGCAGAAGGCGAAGTGTTCTCCTTTTTGGCTCTTGCCGACAAAACGATGCTCTAAGCACCAAGCATTTTTAAAGGATGTCTTTCGTTTCGGCATGAGTATTGTTCAACAGCATGCGTGCCAACATTCATAGGTTTTTCCGTACAAACATTCGCACTGCGCGCGCAGCTCGGAGGAGCAAAAATCAGTCAATCGCGTGAGCGCAGCTTTTGAGTGACAGCAGCTTCCTGACAATCAGAGGCTGCAGAGGCTCCATCAGCTGCGCGCGCAGCGCGAATGTTTGTATACGAGAAATCCCTGTAGGCTATCTTTGCCTGTATGTCATTGCAGAATAGCAAGTGTAAATAATGGGCGGGGATTTGTGACGATTGATGCAACGGTGGCGGCTGAGGGTCCGAAATGAGGACAAAATGTAAAAAGTGAGGACGCGTGACAGACGTCCGGACAGACGGCTCTAAAACCGGACTGTCCGGACGAAATCCGGACGAATGGTCACCCTAAGTATCACTGTGTGTGTCGGGCGCAGTAATACACTGCAGTGTCTTCTGTCCTCACGCTGTTCATGTGCAGATACACCTGCTTCTTACTGTTGTCTCTGGAGATGGTGAAGCAGCCATTAACTGCACTGGAGAAAAACTTCCTATCACTATCATCCTCGATAGTTGCAACAAATTCCAGCCCTTTTTCAGGAGCCTGTCTGCCATCCAGGAGCTCCCAAAGTCAAATCCAGAAGCTGTGAAGGTCAGTTTATGAGACTGATCAGGTTTGATGATCACTGAATCTATCTCAGTCTGACTGCAGGAATCTGAAATACAAGGACACACAAAGACAGGTGGTACAGTTAAAACGAAAGAAATAAAGAAGGGAAAAGATGTTATATTTTAATTGTGAAATCGATAAGACTAACATTGAATGAACATTGTGAGAGCAAAGTAACTCAAAACTCTGCCTCGTCCCATCTCAAAGAATTCAAATGATTCCTGTTGCTGTAAATGAACACAAACTGCAGGTGTGTTATTGAGCTGAATGTCTCGGCATTAATGATTCAAACGCAGGATTTCATTTGCATGTCACGCCCACTGGAGACGTAAAAAGATTCACAGAGGAACAGCCATGAAGATAAAAAAGTTGACAGTAAAACTACAGCTGTGTTTCCTGCTGTCAAGTCCATAACTGCTCTTTACTCATTAGATCTCATGTCCTTTTAGTGCATCACTGTGTATCACTGTAACACCCAGAAGAACATGAAGTTTTTTGATCATCACTGAACAACACAAACTTTACAGATTTCATTTTTCAGCTGTCTCTAATCCAGATTATCAGAGAGAAATTGAATGGAGTTCCAGAAATAATTCAGTTCACAAATCATCACTGACTCATTCAGTCAGGAGCTCATGCCAACTTGCCTGTTGTTAAAGCTTTGTCAGGTCTATAATATGAAGATCCAAGGGCTGATTTTGCATGTGCCGAGGATGAGAGCGATGACACATTTTACAGTTTTTCAGTTCAGTTTAGTGGTTGTTTTTAATAATTGGTGAACATCCAAGTGACCTTCAAAGTTCTTGTAATTTCGTAATTTCCTTCATTTTCGAGATGGTTGTTAATTATTAATGAACATATTTGATAGAAAGAAGAAATGTTTTTAGTCACTGTCTATTTCAGTGTTTATAATATTGTTGAAGGTGTCTGAATTGATATGTTGAGTGTGTTACTGTTGTTATTGAGACGATGTCTCTGCTCCTAATCCTGAGAGATAAGACTTGTCTTTTCTCATTTCAGAAAAAAAAGCAAGTTTCATGAGTTTAACCGCAGGAGAAGTGAGATACTGCCCTCTATAGGTGCAGAAACATTTACACATTTATTTTCACTGTTCATGAAATATTCTGTGAAATGAATGAAAGGTTCAATCTGACGAATCTTTTATAATTTGAATACAGTTCTTTGATTAAAACTTCATTCCAATTAAATTTATTTAAAACATGAGGAGGAGATTCATCTGATGGAGAATGTGTGGCTTTTAATGGAGCAGAAGCCTCTTTATTAAATGCTATAATTTTCAATCAAATTTGAAAGTATCAGTGAAACAGGATTGATAAATTTTGTATCTTGTGGACATTCTGTTATACTGTACACTGTATGAGGTGTTTTTGTACAGGGATGTTGATTTGTCTCACTGTGGATCACGACCGCAGTAATACACAGCTGTGTCTTCAGTCTGCATGTTCTGCCCTGTTAATGTTACTGTGCTGCTGGACATGTCTCTGAAACGGATCTTGCTCTTGAGTGAATCTTTGCTGCCGGTATCACTGGAGCTGCAGTACCAGCCGATCCATTCCAGCGCGTGTCCTGATGCCTGTCATATCCAGTTAGTACAGGAACTTGTGGCTGAGTATCCAGTGATCTTACAGGGGACTGAAAATGATTCTCCAGGCTTAACCACCATGACTGCAGGCTGAACCAGTTCAATACATTTAATTCCTGTGAACAACAAACAATTATTCAGGTGCCTTCTTTCTAAAGGAAATATGTCCACAATTATCTGTTTCTCTCCAAAATTCTCCACATACTTACCAGATGCAGCTGTTAACAGCAGGAGTACAAATGTTGAGACCATGGTTTGCGTGGAACCTGAACCCAGAACCTCACTTCTCTTGAGTGCACCTCAAATATTTTATAGGGGGTTTGATTTGCATGACAGTGTTGAGGCTTTCATAAAGGCACAGCAGGCTTAGAGACATGAGGCATTTCCTGCAAATGGAAAAACACGTACACATTCACAAAATATAAGAGTTCCTGACGATTTACTGACTAATTCACCAAACAGTGTGGATTCTGCAGCCTGGTTTCATGAGATACTGATATAATCGATCTGTAAGGTCTTAGCTTCATAACAATGTTGTAGTTAGAGTTTATAACTTTAATGTAAATCCCAGGAGAACATGTTCTCATATTTATTCCACTCTCTCAGTCCTTTGAAGCTCAGCATGTTGGGTAGATGTGTGATTAGAGAAAGAGCGCCCCTCACAGGCCTTAAAGCTGAAAGAAAAACATCATATTCAGACATTTCTCATGTGGCTGCAGGATAAATATACAGGAGACACTACAAGACCAAAGGTGGAGGAAACTTTCTAAATTTGACTGTTTGTCAAAAAAGGAAAATAATTTGCACTTTTCCTGATGAGAAACAGTTGCATTATTTTTCTCTGCCTGTTCAATAGCTTCTTGATGGCAGAGAATAGATTCATGGATGATTTACTCAACCTTCCTTTTTCTCCAGAATGCCTTTGGAGGAGAAACTAAAAGTCAGTGGACTAATGACACATTTTCTGATCAAATACAAATTACACAAAAGGACAGACAACAAAACTACATATTTAGTGTTTTGTTGTAATAATATACTCCACATTATTCAGATGATGCCATGGATCTAAAAATAGCACAAACTATTCAAACTTTCTTGCAATGGAAAGAAAATTATGACTGAGAGGGCGTGGCAGCGGGGGCATGGTTGAGCCCCAGTTTGTGACTGGAGGGCGAGGCCGGGGAAGGTCAGTGGCAAAATGATCACACCTGTGTCAAATTACTGGTCCGTATGTGTGTGTGTGTGTCTTTGTCTTTCAGTGCCAGCTGAGGGCTGATGTGGAGGGAGAAAGCACCTCCCTGTGTGCTGTGTTTGGATGTGAAATCAGCAAAAAAGCTGAAATAAAAATTGCCCTGCAGTGAATCCGCCTGTCCCAGTGCTTCACCGCCCCCCCCAAAAAAAAAAAAAAACGTGTTGCAAATGGTTTACAGAGCTATAAGCACTGAGTTCATGATTGAAGTGAAACTCACAGGACGAAGCTGCCAGCAGCAGCAAAAATGGAAAGAACATCGTTGAACTAAAAGCAGTGCAAAATTCTCCAGCGCCCACAGTGACTGAGGCTGATATTTCTCTATCTGTAGTTGGAAGAGGGGGATTTGGCAGAAACATTTGCATATTGTGATGCTCTTCCATTCAAAACAGCCTGCTGGTTTCTGTCCTCGACAGGTTTTAATCATCAGAATGAAAAATGTTCTTTGGTGCTGAATTTGGTTTGTTTTAATGAAAAACTGTAAGAATGATAATTATTCTCAATGCTTGAGGACATTGGGATCATGATCATGGAAAAATTCTACTTTTCTTCAAAGTCATGACAAAATGCTCTCACACTTTCTCACACATGATACACAAACTCTAATTTGTTGGGGGTGATTATTGTTATTTAATGATATAACAGTAGAACAAGTTTTTGTCAGTGATGTGATTATAATAGTGTGTATACATGTGCAGCAGTGTTAGAGCTGTAGCACTGTGGTTTCAAATCTACACCACAAACGAATAAAAAAAAATAACATGAAACCCTGGTGTAATTTGTGGGATTATTTATTTTTTAGTTCGATGTGGATGGATATGTTTTGTATCTTGTGGACATTCTGTTATACTATACACTGTATGAGGTGTTTTTGGACAGGGATGTTGTTGATTTGTTTCACTGTGTGGTCTTCGAGCTCAGTAATACACAGCTGTGTCTTCACTCTGCATGTTCTGTCCCCGTAAGGTCACAGTGTTACTGGAAGTGTCTCGAGAAACAACAAACTTGTCTTTCAGTGAATCTTTCTTGTCAATATCCCCATCATAATAAATGGTGTTGATCCATTCCAAAGGTTTTCCTGCAGGTTGTCGAATCCAAGCTGTTCCAAAGTGGCTGCTGCTATCAGTGATCGAAGCTCCAGACACTCTACAGGTGAGGGTTAAAGTCTCTCCTGGCTTTATCACCACTGAGTCTGGCTGGATGAGCTCAGTAGCACAGAACACATCTGTGAAAAGAGAAAAAGAAAAGGTTGACATGTTGAACTGAAAGGATCAGATGAACTCATAAAGCTTCGATCCAAACACTCACAGGGGGCGAGAGCCAGCAGCAGCAGTGGAGATGAAGCAAACATGTTTGTGTTGAAGGAGGACGGATGAGAACCGCTTCCTCTCGAGATAAGCACGGTGCTAATATTACAAGAGGAGATGGAGATTTGCATAAACATGACAGAGGAGCTGTGTTGAGTGCAGCTCTGCAGATGTTCATCACAGTCAAATCACATGTCTCGATTTAACATCAATTTAATGTGGGAAATAATTAATTTATGATTATTACGTGTAATATTTTTTTTGTTTAAAATAATGGTTCATAAATAAATAAATGATGCAATTCTCCCTTCTTATTTTGGTTGTCATGAAAAATAAACTGAATTTTTGCCATAATACAACAAAATAATAATCATAATAATGAGAAAAACAAGCTTTTATATCATTATCAGCCCTGTTCAGAATTGCATGAAGGCAGAGATCAATCTCATGTGTATGATGATCCTAGTTTATGATTTTTAATGTTTATGATGGCAATGTCAAATCTTGAAGTTTCATTTATCGATCCAGAAGAGCAGTGCATCACTGAACCCCTCATTCTAATGGTGCTGGTTCTCAACTAATGAGCACAGTTATTTGTTGTCTTGTGGACTCCTGAACACAAATCATTCTGGTGTTGATCGGAGCATGAATTTAAAGAGCTAAATTTGTGAGATTATTTTGTCATTGTGCACTGTGTGAAGTGAACATACTTTCCAGGCAACAAGAGGCACAAATTCTCAGCTCCATCACATCTGTCGACAAGGAGATTTACTTCCAACTGATCAGAGCAGTTTAGAGAACTGGAATATGATCATCAATCAAGCTGTTAAAGCCAAACTTTCAATGTCCAAAGACAGACATTATGTTCAAATCATAAACTGTGATGTTCATACAGTATCACCGGACCTTTGGAGAGTCTGAATGCTGCAGTTACACTTCACCTCCTTCACATTAACTATGGATTGGAATGGAATGGATTGACAGATTATTCATGACGGATTAACTGTATATCCAGCTCAGGACAAAAAATAATTTCATGTTGACGCCAAAGATGAAACATGAGGTTGATTTCCCTTTGTCTTTGAAATAGAGAGGGGTCTGAGCCCTGCGAGCTCATTTATACCAGGTGTCCCTGGGGACAAGTGGACTGCAGGGAGATGAAAATGAACAGGGATGTTTTTGTACAGGGCTGCAGGGAGTCTGTAGTGCTGTGTGTCTCTGGCACAGTAATACACAGCCGTGTCCTCGGTCTGAGAGTTTTGTCCTCTTAAATAAACTGTTCTGCTGGATGTGTCCTGGCTGAAACTGATCTTGTTCTTCACTGTATCTTTGAGATTCGTGCTACCACCACTACACAGATATCCAAGCCATTCCAAAGCTTTCCCAGCAGGTTGTCGTATCCAGTTAATACAATAGCTCGACTCTGAGGTCTTACAAGAGATGGAGAACGACTCTCCAGGTTTCACGAGCACAGAGGCTGACTGAGTGAGCTCCACAGCACCAACACCACTTGAGAACAACAACAATAAAACATCATCAAATCATTTGCCCAACCAGGTATGAAATCTAAACTCATTCAGGCAACATGGAGACTTACAGAATGCAGCTGTGAGCAGCAGCAGCACTGATGAGAGCATCATTGTTTGGGATAAAACTGAAGTGAATTAAACTGTTCAGCTGCTCTCCTCCTCACCACACACACACACTCACAATCACCAACCTCATATAAGAGACATCAGTGAAGGATTTGCATCAAACGCATCACATGACCTTGAAGACACGGGTTTTAAAACTAAAACACTTGCGTATCTCTGTGACCAACTGATTCAAGTTTCAAAGTGTTTATTGTCATAGGCACAGTAAGGAACATGTCCTCTTGCACAATGAAATTCTTAGTCTATCGTCCACCATGAGTGCCAAATTACAACAATAAATAGGTGGAAGAAATCATAGAAAGTAAAGGCAATATAGTGCAAAATAAAAAGCAAAAAAAAAACAGTATATTACAAAATAAAGGTAATGAATTTACCTTTTTTTTTTTCTTATTTACCTCAGAGCCAGTCACTGAGGGTGGGGTGCAAACCAAGTGTGGACAGTTTATGGGTGAGTTTGTGGGGATGACCCTGTTGAAGGCAGAGCTGTAGTCAACAAAGAGTCTTCTGATGTCGGAGTCTTTGTTTTCCAGGTGGGAGAGAGTATAATGGAGGGCAGCAGCGATGGCATCTGAGCTAGACCTGTTGGGCCTGTAGGCATACTGCAGGGGGTCCGAAATACTGGTTTGAATGTGGGCCAGTACCACTCTCTCAAAGCACTTTGAGATTAATGGAGTGAGTGCGATCGGCCTGAAATCATTCAGGCAGGTGGGTGGGCTCTTCTTGGGAAGAGTGACAATGGTTGTGGTCTTGAAGCAGGAGGGAACAGTGCTCTGGCTGAGGGAAAGGTTGAAGATAGCAGTGAAAACATCAGCCAGCTCATTGGCACATACTCTGAGGGACCGCCCAGGGATGTTGTCTGGTCCTGCTGCCTTCCTGAGGTTGATCTTCCTCAGAGCTTTGTGTACCTGGCCTGATGAGACTGTTGATGGGAGACTGTTGATGGTGGTGGTGCGTTGGTTGGTGCAGGTGTGTGTGCCTCCTCTCTGTGCTGTAGCTGGAGGTCTCAAAGCGGGTGTAGAAAGTGTTGAGGTCATCTGGCAGGCTTTTTGTGGAGCTGATGGTGCCGATCCTAAAATCTGTGAAGTGCTGCAGGCCTTGCCACATCCGCCCAGGGTCGGCAGTAGAATAGAAGCTGTCCAGCTTCTCTCTGTACTGCCTCTTGGCCACTGTAATGGCTTTCCTCAGTCCATACTTTGCCGCTTTGTACTCCATTTCATTGCCTGATCTAAATGCAAGAGAGTGAGCATGCAACATGCATCATACCTGACTGTTTATCCAGGGATTTTGGTTCGGGAACTTCCTGATCTGTATGGTGGGCACGATGTTGCAGACCCTTATATTTCTAGAACAGCGGCTCTGACAGTAGTTTCAGCTTCAAGGTTTACAGAACAGTGCTTGTTCTAATATGTTTTCATTTCTAAATAATTTACACAGACATATCATGGATGCTCTACATAAATTGATTTAAAACATGGGGAGGAGATTCATCTGATGGAGAATGTGTGGCTTTTAATGGAACAGAAGCCTCTTTATCATGTACTATAATTTTCAATCAAATATTCAAGGATCAGTGAAATAGGCAATCAGGATTAAATGCTGAATTTAAAATGATTATGATTATCAATGCTTGAGGATATTGGGATCATGATTGTGGAAAAATTATACTACTCTTCAAAGTCATGACAAAATGCTCTCACACTTTCTCACACATGATATACAAACTCTGACTGGTTGAAGTGATTACTGTTCCCGAATGATATGACACTATACCAAGTTCTTGTTTGTGATGAGATTATCATAGTGTGCAGAATGTGAAGTGTAGCTCTTGTACTCTGGACCTGTGGAAAAGCACTAAATATCTACCTAGGCTCGGTAGAGAGGTATGGCTTAAAAAATCTCACAACTCTGGAAAAAAAAAAACTAATCAGGAAACACTTATTGAGAAGTGGAACAATTGGCAGATTTATTGAATATATACACCAGCTGTGCACTCCAGGCACAGCGTTAACATGGAAATGTTGTGACTGAGTCACAGACAAGAAAAGAAAAATTTAAAGAAGAGCTCTTCAAAATAAAATAAATAAGGATAATTCAGTCCTTGGTTCCCGAAAATATCAAAAATGTGTCCCCAATAAGAGTCCGTTCCTAAAAAATAATCCTATATAACAGTTCAAACTCAGGTTGAGTCAATGGAGTTAACTGGTCAAGAGTACTCTTATCTGGTATCAGTGATTCAAGTGGGTTCCGCTGAGGCAGTCACACAGCTGGCCACACCGCTCTCCTGACCATCCTCAAGGCCAATTTATGCTGACAACCCAGTCCTCGCAGACGTTGTCGCAGACAGCGTCTGCGTAGCCCCCCCCACTTTCACAGACGCTCTGTGCGCACCTCCCAAAAATTGTGACCACGGCAGAAGCCTCGCAGACAGTGTCGCAGACAAGAGGGCTCTGACTGGTCCACTCTACATCCGCTGTACACGCACTTCCGCTTCCCTACTTTCCCGGTTTGTTTTGTTTTCATGACCGGCATTTTTAAAAACACGAGCGAAGATGGAGCAGCATGAAGAGCGGTTGATTGAGGAAGTACATACATCTATACAACTCCAGATCTAGTCATTATATAAAAAAGTTCTAGTCATTATAAGTAACCGGAGGATAAACACTCCACTAACCACACCCACCAACTACTCCTAGCGACTTCCCGCCCCCTTGCGTTGTGCCGGTGAATAACATCGCGCACGCCTATACTCCCCGCTCAACAATAAATTACAACTGTCTGCGAAAAGCTATCTGAGAAAGCCTTGTCGCAAGAGCATGCAGAGGCCTTACGTCCTCGCTGGGCTTGGCTCGCCATCTTGGAATCTGTTTCTTTATCCACAAAAAAAACCCAGCCTACACAAAATGTATACTCATGAGTGTTCTAATTCTGAGATCTCATTTCTTCATATTCTGTTACTCATTTCTGTAACCAGTATCCAAGGGTACATCCCTTTTTAACCATAATGTGAATAACTCATTACATTAACCCACAATGTTACAATATACAGTAAGCATTCACATTACTTTCTCCCCAGTGTAAAGAATATGTATTGCATGAATTAAACAATAAATTTTCTAGTTCAATCTTAAGTGTGTATTGTGTCTTTTCATATATTGTTAATTGCTGTATCAACACCTTTTAACCATTACAACACTATTATAACATATTTACATTATTAGTAATGACATTTCCTTTTCTTAGCTTCAGCAAAAATATACACATGAACTCAAAATGATTGCATATGCAACGCAGTTACAGTGAAAACCATCACCACTCGCTAACTGGCTTAAAGCAAGTGGTTTAATGTGAACAAATAAATGCCATGTTCCTTTCAGATTGTTCAGAACACAGTTCGGTGCAGTGCTGGCCACTGTATTAGGCAGCACGGCATACTAGAGCATTCACTAACTAGTCAGGACACGATGATATGCGGTATACCAAAGTGGGTAAAAACATTAACACTACTTCCAAATAGGAAGCGCAATTGCAAATGGGATAACTAATATAAAGGTTCATTATGAAAATAATACAATTCTATCTCATGCAATATACGCTGATATCTCATACGGTGATCTCTCATGCAATATACGCTGCACATTTACTGTTATTGTTGTAAATGAATGAATTTGATAAAGCACTCACAGGAAGCAGTTGCCAGCAGGAGCAGTCGAGATGGAGAGAACATGGTATATGTTGTTTGTACTGGGGTCTTCTCTGTTCTCCAATGCTTAACAGAGACCATCACATAAATAGATCGATATCCAGCCCTGATCCTTGTATTTGCTTATCTGCTGATGATGGGAGGACAACAGATTTAAAATTTATTTAATTCTTGAGGAAGATATTCATCTTATGGAGAATGTGTGGCTTTTTAATGGAACAAATCTTTGCCATGACAGAAAGCTCTTTTCCAACTTCAATACGAGGTCAATAATAGAGGGAATTATACATACAGAGAAACTCACAACAAGGATTAGATACTAAATTTAGAGCGATAATTATTATCTGTGCTTGAGGAAATAAATTCCACGCCTGCCCACTTCTGCATTTATTTTTCTTTGCAATATTTTCTCACAAACTCTGTTGGTTCTTTTTCTCACAATATAAACACATTAGTCCTTGAAACCGCAGTGACGTGAACAAGGATGAAGCAGAAAACGTGTCACGCAGCATCACATGAGCTCCCAATACACTGCCATGTTCATGTTTCTGGTCTTTTGTGGCTCCCACAAGCTTCATATCTGACCACATGCTCCTGTGACTTTCTTACAGCTGATTCCCATCCTGATGCACACCTCAAGTTTGGACTTTTCTGACAATTGTTTCTTCTTCTTTTTTTTTCAAAATGAAACATATTTCTAGACACATTGTTGGACATAAGTCCTCTCTCAGTCCGTTTAATCTCTCAGTCATTTTATCCTCAATATGTGGGGCAGATGTTGTCGAAGTAGAGAAAGAGCGCCTCTCAGAGGACTTGAAGCAAAATAAAAAGCAGAATGTTCATGAAGATGTTCATAATAAATGACTCTGGGGTTCAGTTTCCTGCTGAGGGAATATTTACAGCTCATGAGGATGTGCTTGTGTCAGTTTTTGTACAGCTCTGGAGTCTGTTGTGTCAGTGTGAGTCTCGTGCACAGTAATAAACAGCCGTGTCTTCAGTTTTCAGACTCTTCACTTCGAGGTACAGAATGTTTTTACTGGTGTCTTTAGTGATGGAGAACTGGCCCTGCAGAGACTGAGCAAATATTGTGCTAGTGCCAGTGTCAACGCGCCCGATCCACTCCAGTCCTCGTCCTGGTTTCTGACGGATCCAGTGCATCCAGTAGCTGCCCATTGAGAATCCGGAGACAGTACAGGACAGTGTGACTGACTCTCCAGGTCTCTTCACCACAGAAGCAGAGGAGGTCAGAGACTGTCCATAAGAATCTGGAAAAGAAGAGTATAACTCGGTAATGTTATAATCTTTATCAGGACAGAATGGCTCTTTTTCCTCCCAATAATCTCATGAAAAATCTGAAACTTACATGAAATGAGTGCAAATAAAATACAATGTCTAAAAATCATCCTTCTCCGAGTTCTGTTTCAGCCAGATTTAAAGTGTGTGGGAGTGTTATCTATCACACAGCTCACTGGAAACTAGAAGAGCCAAGAACATGCTGTTTATACCCGACTCTATTTGAATAGGGAGTGTCCATGAGCACTATGGATGGATTAAACCCACAACCACAGGCTGCTCAGTGTAGAGATGAGTGGATGATTAGAAGGTTATATGTGGAACTCGACAACAGAATGTTTCACGGTTAGAAAGAGTAGAGAATAAAACCATTTTTAGAAGCTGAGAACCCTTAATCATCCACAGAACCTTTAAACCATTCGAACGTCTCTGAATGGGAAAAAAAGGATATGATTTTATACAGTGTAACATCAAACAGATTCACATTTCAGATGAAAAGTTTAAACAGGGATTACGGTATTTGTATAAAATTAGACAAATCGCTCAACTGCCTTATTTCAATCCTTATGAATTTACCATGAAATCAGGTTCTCCAGAACAAAGAGCCTTATCTACTGATCAACACAACGCAGGTTGCTGATATGCTGTACGTAATTCTGTTTAATCTGAGGGTCATGATTCACAGCAGAATGTGAGAAGAACTAGATAGAACTCGACACCAACGGCGTCGATGGGATGCCTCCGCCCGGTAGACTTCACGCCTTATTAAGTTGTGATTTGGGGATGGATATTTGACCTCACAGTAACCTTGACCTGGTGAAATTACTTGTATTAGCCTTGGAGATAGTGTTCACAAGGTTTTCGGACAGACATTTGACCTCACAGTGACCTTGACGTTAGACCTTTTGATCTCAAAATCTAATCAGTTCATGTTTGTCCCAATGCGCATAGATGGTGAAAGTTTGGTGAAATTCCTTTCAGTAGCCTTTGAGATATCGTGTTCACAAGGTTGCGGGACGGACGGACGCACGCACGGATGGACACACGGACAACCTGAAAACATAATGCCTCCTGCACCTTAAGGCGGCAGAGGCATAACAACCCCCCCAAAAAAAGCAACAAAATATGGAATAAAAGTATTTGATGGTATGAACGCATCTTTTTTATTTTTCAATAATTATTATTCTAGCATTTTTCACAAATTGCTACTGTCATTTTGCCAGTTTGTTTACATTCTAAGCAGAAATTATCTTGTTGTACGGAAGCCGTGAGAGGCCCTTCATATAATCTTTTTTTATTCACCTTGTTATCCCGAGATAACGACATAATTAATTCAGGATCTCGAGAAAACAACACAACTAATTTGAGATCTCGAGAAAACAAAACCGTTATTTTGTGATCTCTAGAAAACAAAACAATTGTTTCATGATCTCAGCTGGATCACTGTGTCTCCGTCGGTAGAGACGAAGCCGGGCCAGTCTTCTGCGGAGGTGCCGCAGACTAATTTTGAAATTATCCCTTATTAAAAGACTTAATGCAATCTCTCCCTGTGTCAACCCCTGATCAAAATATTGCCTTATTAGGTGATCGATTATTCTAGTCATTCTAATGACCAAAGTTGCGTCTATACAGAATGAGAAATATCCCCAAAGTCAGCATATCACAAGTCTCTTCTTGGCGCACCTGAATGAACCATTTCTCAGCTGTTTACTCGAGATCATGAAATAATTGTTTTGTTTTCTCGAGATCACGGAATAATTGTTTTGTTTTCTCGAGATCACGGAATAATTGTTTCCTCGAGATCTCGAAATAACGGTTTTGTTTTCTCGAGATCTTGAATTAGTTGTGTTGTTTTCTCGAGATCCTGAATTAATTGTCGTTATCTCGGGATAACAAGGTGAATAAAAAAAGGATTATATGAAGGGCCTTTCTCGGCTTCCGTATTGTTAGACATTTTGTATCAAGTTTTTATTTATCGAATTTGTTAAAAATAAAAATAAAGATAGAACTCGACGCCAATGGCGTCGATGGGGATGCCTCCGCCTGGGAGACTACACACCTTATTAAGTTGTGATTTTGGGATGGAAATTTGACCTCACAGTAATCTTGACCTGGTGAAATTACTTGTATCAGCCTTGTAGACATTGTGTTCACAAGGTTTTCGGACAGACATTTGGCCTCACAGTGACCTTGACCTTAGACCTTTTGATCTCAAAATCTAATCAATTCATGTTTGTCCCAAAGTGCACAAATGGTGAAAGTTTGGTGAAATTCCTTTCATCAGCCTTTGATATATCGTGTTCATAAGGTTTCGGGACAGCTGCATGCACGGACGCACGGACAGACGGCCAACCCGAAAACATCATGCCTCCTGCACCTTAAGGTGGCGGAGGCATAAATATGTGGAAGTTAGATGTTGCCTGTTTACCTATGACAATATACAGAGGATGTACAAAGTTATTTGCATGTTTGTATCACATTTAATTACAAATACATGTATAAATGTGACCGGGTGCAGGGGCTAAAGTTTTATGTAACTATTTGCAGACAGGAGTAGTGACAGTGGAAGTTTTTGAGGATTGTCCTTGTAAGCAGTTTATGTTTAAAGATAGAACTCGACACTAACGGCGTCGCTGGGGATGCCTCCGCCTGGTAGACTACATGCCTTATTAAGTTGTGATTTGGGGATGGACATTTGACCTCACAGTAATCTTGACCTGGTGAAAGTACTTGTATTAGCCTTGGAGATATTGTGTTCACAAGGTTTTCAGACAGACATTTGACCTCACAGTGACCTTGACCTTAGGCCTTTTGATCTCAAAATCTAATCAGTTTATCTTTGTCCCCAGATGCACAAATGGTGAAAGTTTGGTGAAATTCCTTTCATCTGCCTTGGAGAAAGTGTGTTCACAAGATTTTCGGACAGACATTTGACCTCACAGTGACCTTGACCTTCGCCCTTTTGATCTCAAAATCTAATCAGTTCATGTTTGTCCTAAAGCGTACAAATGCTGAAAGTTTCGTGAAATTCCTTTCATCGGCCTTTGAGATATCGCGTTCACAAGGTTTCGGGACGGACGGACACACGCATGACAGACGGACAACCGAAAACATAATGCCTCCTGCAACTTACGGTGGTGGAGGCATAAAAATGGCCTGAATGTGCAGAGAGCAACAGGTTGAGATGGTTGAGTTTGCACAGACTGCCCTCTAGAGGCACAAAAGTGTTGTCAAAATATCCAGAACTGGAAGGAGAGATTTAAAAAAAAAAGGTTCAAATGTTCTTGCTGTCAGTAAAAAGGTCTCCCATGGAGCAGCGATACAAATGAAGGAAGTCTGAATTCCAGATTGGAGCATTTGTATCAGCACGGTTTAAAAGAAAGAAAGCGCTCAGATCCAATATCAGTGGGAAATTAAATAATTTATAACCGTGTCTTTTTGATGGAGTTTGTTCTTCACTCTCTGTGATGAAGCTTCTTTAATGTCATTTAAAGAGCAAAATAAAGAAACTTCCTGAAAGATGAAATGCACTGACACCACAGTTCTGCTGAATTCTTGAATCTGCTTAAAGTGTTGATTTATGTTTTGTGGGATTTTTTTTTTTTTTAAGGTCAACTTGCTGAATAAGTTTTGTATCTTGTGGAGATGTGAATCTTCCACTAAACCTGGTTGAGACTAGAGGTGTGGATTGGGACTGGGATGACTCTTAGTTTGTTGGGTGAAGAACCATCAGAGCCACAATTCACACACCATGCTGACACTGATGCCCTTTCTACCTCTGGGAGTTTTTCCAGTGTTTCCAGGGGCAAAGTTCATAGATATATGTATCCATTTTGAAGAAAAAAAAAATCTAGTTCAGGCCCTTCCTACATTTGTTTTAAATCCAGAAGCACGTGGATATTTGGAGCAGTAAACAGATACAGAGAATGTTTTCCTGTCTATCAATTCCAGCTGAAGCAGCTTCAGTTAGTTCAGATACAGTCTGTGTCTGGTTTTTGTACAGCTGCTTCCTCAGCTCCAGTCACTGTGGCTCTTCGGGCGCAGTAATAAACCGCAGTGTCCTCTGTCCTCAGACTCTTGGCCTCTAAGTACTGTGTGCTTGCTGGGACGTTTTCTGTCATGGTGAACTGGTTCTTCACAGACTCTGCATATGTTGCTTGATTATTGCCTGTACTCATCTCACCAATCCATTCCAGAGCTTTCCCTGGTTTCTGCCGTATCCAGTGCATGTTGTAGCTCGTCATCGAATATCCACTTATTTTACAAGAAATCTTCACAGTTTCTCCAGGTCTCTTGACCACAGCAGGAGACTGGTCCAGTCTGATCTCAGCACTGCAAAAACCTGCCAGATAAAGCAATCAGAAATAATCATGAACACATTCAATCATACACTCAGTGGGAAACATACTGTATAAAGAAGTCTCAGAGACCTTGTGTTAACATGAGGATAAAAATGCACTGGTGAATGACGCTCAGCCCCATAATCAAACTCTGTGATGGCTGGAAGTTCTGGAATTCAGCTGGGTGATATGAGTTTTAGCTGAGCAACAAGCTGATTTTTATGCAGAGCAAATAAGAACAGGATGGATTTGCATCGACATCCTTTTAGCCAATTGAGTCAGGTCTATAATATGAAGATCCACGGGCTGATTTTGCATGTCCCGAGGATGAGAGCGATGACACATTTTACAGTTTGTCAGTTCAGTTTCGTGGTTGTTTTTAATAATTGGTGAACATGCAAGTGGCCGTCAGAGTTCTTGTAATTTAGTAATTTCCTTCACTTCAGAGATGGTTAATTATGAATGAACATATTTTATTGAACGACTAAGGCACTGTCGATATCAGTGTTTATAATATACATGTTGAAGGTGTCCGAATTGATATGTTGAGTGTGTCTCCTCTCATCTCATCTCATTATCTCTCGCCGCTTTATCCTGTTCTACAGGGTCGCAGGCAAGCTGGAACCTATCCCAGCTGACTACGGGCGAAAGGCAGGGTATACCCTGGACAAGTCGCCAGGTCATCACAGGGCTGACACATAGACACAGACAACCATTCACACTCACACCTACGGTCAATTTAGAGTCACCAGTTAACCTAACCTGCATGTCTTTGGACTGTGGGGGGAAACTGGAGCACCCAGAGGAAACCCACATGGACACAGGGAGAACATGCAAACTCCGCACAGAAAGGCCCTCGCCAGCCATGGGGCTCGAACCCGGACCTTCTTGCTGTGAGGCAACAGCGCTAACCACTACACCACCGTGCCGGCCATGTTGAGTGTGTTACTGTTGTTATTTAGACGATGTCTCTGCTCCTAATTCCGAGAGATAATACTTGTTTCTTTTCTCATTTCAGAAAAAAAAGCAAGTTTCATGAGTTTAACCTCAGGGGAAGTGAGATACTGCCCTCTATAGGTGCAGAAACATTTACACATTTATTTTCACTGTTCATGAAATATTCTGTGAAGTGAAGAAATGAAAAAAGGTTCAATATGACTAATCTTGAAAGAATATAATTTTAATGCAATTCTTTGATTAAAACTATTGTTTGTGTGTTTGAAATGACACAAACTATGAAAATTTCATTCCAGTGAAATTTACTGAAAACATGGGGAGGAGATTCATCTGATGGAGAATGTGTGGCTTTTCATGGAACAGAAGCCTTTTTATCATATCCTATAATTTTCAATCAGATAGGAAAGGATCAGTGAAACAGGATGGATAAGATTTGTATCTTGTGGACATTCTGTTTTACTGCACACCAGTGGCGGCTGGTAGTCTTTCAAACAGGGGAGGCTGGTCGGTTACGATATTTCCAGATTTTAAAAGAAAAAACACCAATTTTGCGCATACTCTTGCCTCTGATCTGGCTGATTGTTGGCAGGGTCACAAACTGTGAAATAACAGGTTCTTTTGGCCCATTAGCCTATACTGTCCAATATACATGATGGTGGTGTTGGGGGGGGGGGGGTATATTTTAACATTTTATATTTTAAAATTGTGGCATGTTTAAAAATTGATCATTATTGAAAGCAGCTCTTTGTCAGGAACCTCAGCAGTAGAGCTGGGTGCCACACATTTCATTCAGTGACACTTTCCCTATATTTTACTTATTTTGACTGAGAAATGTTTTATTGACAATTTTGTTAACCCTTCACTTTTAATCCAGGTCTGTAGTGTGAAATGTTCTCGGCTGTGTTTTTGTTTAAAAATGTTTTCCAAATTGTAGCTGTGTTTAATTCATATCCAGAAAAATATATATTCCAATATAATATACTCAGCATAAACATTTTAAATAGATTCTATATTTTTGGTCCATCCATGACATATTACTAAAGTAGCCTATTTACTGTTGTTGATGTGGGTCACTTGCTGTTAGCCAATTCACTTTCTCATACCAGGAGAGCTGAAAGGAACGAGTATTATTCCCTACCTTTTTCACCAAGTCAATTTGAGGCGTTGGTCTACCCTCCTCTTTAATTTTTTCCTCCAAAGGAAGACTGGCAAATGGCTTCGCCAAAATTAAATCAGCAATGCTTGGCATCCGTGCGCAGCTTTCTTGCTAGCTGACTAGCCCCCTCAAGTTCAGTCACTCAAATAAACAAAATTTCTGGAACTAAGATAGCAAACTTGACAACACTATATTTACACTTTATTTACAATGAAAATATATACAAACTAAAAAAGCTGGTAGACACCGTATGTAATGAATGAAATCGAAATATAAGCTGATCTCTTACAATACACCACAGCACTTGCGAATCCGCATGGGACTGAACTGAAATTCACCGCTGCCTGTCTATAGTTGAAGCGAGCTGTCAATCCAAGAAAATATCCAGCCGCTTTCACCAATCACCAGTCTCCTCGCGGAAACTGCCATGTCCCTCCCATGTGAGGCTGGGAGTCCGTAGGCGGGCGTTTTCGCAGTATTTGTCCAATAATCGTCTTGCATTTTGAGATTGAAAAGCACATAGCTCCCAAATGCCGTTGAAGTCCACAGAGGCTGGGAGTCCGTAGGCGGGCATTTTCGCAGTATTTGTCCAATAACCGTCTTGCATTTTGAGATTGAAAAGTGCAGAGCTCCCAAATGCCATTGAAGCCCACTGAGGCTGCGCTGCATCGCGCTGTCACGAGGGGAGAAACTCACGCACACATTAAAGTTATAAGGGCATTTTTAGAGGAGGCTGAGCCTTCCTCGTTGTCTTAGAGCAATCGCCCGTGGTGGGGAATGTGGAGAGGGGTTAGCTGAGATGAGCAACCAGAATCAGGAGGGTGGGGAACGTGGAGAGTTAGCTGAGTTAGCTGAAGTGAGCAGCATGATTCCCATGGAATCATCAAACCCAGCTAATTTTCCAACAGATCATGGTAATTTCCCTGAAAACATTGCAGATGCTAATGTGAAGAGGTATATCCTTCAAACTGGCCCATGTAAGCCAAATGGTCCCTTTCCCGTCACTGGCAATTGCAGTTTTTCAACCCATTACTACACATCTGTCACTAAAGCTGGTTTTAAACTTCCATGAAGCTGGTTATGCTACTTGCCCAAGCTTGACTGTGCATATTGCGAGCCTTGCTGGCTTTTTGCTAATCGTCAAACCCCCTCCTACAATAATGCCGGGGTAAACGGAGTTAGAGATTGGAAACATATCTCCTCCAAAATTGCAGTGCATGAATCTACCCAGATCCATCTCGGTGCACGTGTAGTCTATGAGCAGTGGTACAATAGATGCTGATATGGAGAGGGATGTTCATAATGCGGCTAACTTTTGGAGGCAAGTGTTAGAGCGCATTGTGAATGTCACACTGACTTTAGCGTCATGTAACATGGTATTTAGGGGACACCGAGAGTCCATTGGGCAGGGGAATGCAGGAAACTTTTTGTCCATCATTGAACTGTTGGCCCGCTATGACCCTGTCCTGAAAGAACTGATCAGCCGGCCCGAGGGATCAGTTAAATATCTGAGCCATGCTATTCAGGATGAGATCATTTATATATTATCACAGAGAGTCAAGATCAACATAGTTCATGAAATAAATGCATCTCCATTTTATTCCATCATTATGGACACAACTCAAGATGTAGCAAAGCGTGATCATCTGAGCCAGGTCTCCAGGTATGTTTTAATTGATCAAGATGAAATGGGTGTTGCTACAGATATCAGGATAGTTGAGGCTTTTCTTGGATTCGAGATAACTGTGAATGCATCCGCTTCTGAACTGGAGGGCCGAATTTTTAGCTGCATTGAAGGGAATGGCTTAGCTCTCTCCAGATGCCATAGACAGGGTTATGATGGCGCAGCGAACATGAGCAGAATTTATTCTGGTGTTCAAGCGAGAATAGCGGACTGGGAGCCCCTTGCTTTGTACGTGCACTGTGCGGCTCATTGTCTGAATTTGGTACTGAATGATTCTGTCAAAACTATCCCAGAGTTCCCACAGAGTATCACAGAGTATCCCACAGTTTTATGATGTGGTTGAACAACTGTACAACTTTTTTGCCAACAGTGTTAAGAGATGGGAATTATTTGGCGACTTATTGAGCCCAGAGAGCAAGGACATAACCTTGAAACGCCTCTGCCCAACCTGCCGGTCCTCCCACTATGATGCACTTGTTGCGTTAAAGTACAGATATGGAGACGTCATTAAAGCTCTTGACAAGCTCTCACTTACAAGCGAGAAAATGAATGAACGAGATGAGGCAGATGCACTTACAAAGGCCATTACTAAATTTCAGTTTGTATTTTTAATCAGCCTTCAGACAAAGATTTTGGAGTGCACTAATGCCATCTCAGGCCTAGAAATTCATATATTTTTTCACCAGCCAGCCAGACTAGTTACCTTCCAAACAGAAAATCAACTAGCCAAAATTTGTTCATGTATGAATTTTACTTCTGTCAAAAATAACGCAAAAGAGAGTAGTTACCATTGTTCATGACTAATGTGCACTTATTTCAAGACCCGAGTATTTTGATACTGTTGTTAAATACATAAATGAGAACAACACAGAGCACCATAATATCAACAAATAATAATATATTGGAAAACTTGGCAATTTGGTGTATGAGTATTGAAAACAAATATACTTACTATCGTGACTATAGCACACAAAATATGTCCAACATGCTTTCTGTATTTAACCATTTATGAGAGAGAAAGCATTAGGAGCTTCATATTGACTAGGAAACAACTTG
The DNA here is from genome assembly GCF_027579695.1 of Neoarius graeffei. Taxonomy (NCBI): domain Eukaryota; kingdom Metazoa; phylum Chordata; class Actinopteri; order Siluriformes; family Ariidae; genus Neoarius; species Neoarius graeffei. The sequence continues at coordinate 9,228,312 of NC_083588.1, forward strand.
AAAAAAATTAATTATTCCATAAAAATCGTATCGCAGCCAAGGCCTACCCTGCTCCCACATTTGCTTATAAGTCCTTTGTTGTTTCTCCTTCTCGTATGCTTTATCGGTGGCCTTTTTCTCCTCTTCAGACCGAGGTCGCTTTGTCCCCGTCTCTGGCGGTTTCTGTACACCTTTCAGAAAATTCCACGTCGCAACGTAGCTTTGGCAGATGTAGATGTAAACAACAAAAAAACACACGTGTTTAAATGGGCGATAATGTGGCCACATCTATTGAATTTGATAACGTGATGTGGCAGTGGGGGCGTGGCCAAGCGTCGGTCTGTGAATGGAGGGCGGAGTCAGGGAAGGTAAGTGGTGGAATCATTGCACCCGTGTTTGTCTGTCTTCCCCAGTGACCGCGCCCTTTAAAAGGAGAGGAGAGCAGAGAAAAGGAGCTCTCCCCGACCAGAACACGTGTGTGTGTTTGTGCACGCGCAGCTGGGAAATGATAAAAGGCTGAAAAGCTAGCAATAAACAGTTCATTGAGAATTCAGTTCTGGCCTGCCGTGCTTCTGTGCTCCACCCACCAGGTCCAATACTACACATGATTACCGCGATATTCAACGAGATGCGTTATATGCATGCGCAGTAGAGAAAAAAACGACAGCCTGACTCGTACACGATATGATTCGGAATTCTTTGGTAATTTCCGTTCTGCCGATAAACACATCGATTAACACAGACACGGCACACGTTTAATATGTGGCGGCTTTAGTTGACGGTGTGCCTGAATCTTCGCTTCATATATATATTTTTTTATTTTCAACTAGCCAGCTGGGCTGGCTAGTGACAGGAATTACCCGCCAAATGACAAATTAAGTCGCCTCGGGCGACTGGACCACCGCGAATTTCGAGCCCTGCATCTCAAAGTTACTGCAGGAGAAGACCACTGATGTCCTCAAAGCGTCTGCATTATTGCAGAATGCTGTACGAACTCTACAGGAGTACAGGGAGCAATTTGATGAGGCAAAGGCTTCCACTCTGGCACTGGCTGTGAAATGGGGCAGTCAAACGCAATTTGTAGCCACCAGGTTGAAAAAAGTGAAGCGCCACTTTGATCACCTTAGCGAAGACAGTCGGCTTTCCGATGCAGAACATTATTTTCGGGTGAATGTGTTCTATGCACGCCTTGATGTAATCATTCAGCAGCTGTCACAAAGGTTTGTCAGTTTAAATCGGACTGCTCATTTGCATCCAAATACGCTCCAGCATGCCAAGGACAAGGAGCTATACGAAGTGGCCTGTCGACTGTGTGATCACTATAGAGGATGTGCAGTCACGTGACCTGTCCGTGTTTAATCCGCCTACTCCGCCATATTGGACGGCTTCAGGATTGTTTACCTTGCATGAGTGTAATGGATCCAGGGAGTAATCCCCAAGAAAATTCGGAAAATACCCCATCTACATCGCGCAATTACTTGTCTAAGTTTGTTCAGCATTTTGAAGGTGACGTGAGGCAGCGTTACATGGAAAAGTGTTCCAGGTTGGGGATTGCAGATCCGTACAACTTGCCGCAATCCTTGTTCAGGGAAATTCGGAGCTGCGGTGCCGGCGATTTGCCCGATCTGGCCTACCACGACATTTACAATTTTCTTGTTAATCGTAAATCGTGTTACACTGGCAAAGCCCTCAAAGCTTACAAGAGCCTGGAAGCTTATAAATATTTTGTTGCGGGATGGATATCTCAACTATACCTCTGGAAGGTTCCGAAGAAGGAAGTCTACTTGATAACCTCATGGGTAAGTGGCATTAAGACATTTATCATAAAGAGACTATGCAGGACGTTTTATCGCTTATTTAGCAATTTTAATACAGAATTTACTCTGATGAAATTATTCAGACACTCCAACGCCCCCCCTAAAGAAAAAAATCGGATCTGCGCGATTCAGCCGTGAAAAAGGCGCATCCGCCATTTTCATCCCTGTTTAAACTCATAGGTTAACCGACTTTAACTGGCTAATGAGGCTCGGTGGTCGGTCAAGATTTTTTTTTAGTTTTTGCCATCCCTACTATGGATTGGCCTTTCAAAGGCATATATGAGCCAAAAAGATAAAACATTGTCATAGACTAGGCCAGGGTAGTAGGGCTAGGCATAGCCATTTTAAACATTAGAGACTGTCTAGTTTCTAAGTATGCAGTTATCATTCAATCCGAAAATCAACTTAACAGATGTACTAGGAGTATTGAATTAGAAGATTACACCTACCTGATATGAAGTGTTCACTACAAATTCAGCTGGTAGAACTGGGGTACCAGTTTTCTCTTCGCACAGCGGACACCCATTTTGCGCGTCTCTCCTCGTCTGCGGGGAATCTATAAAATGACAGGCCCTCCTTTTGGCCCTGTCTATTGGTACAACCAAATGCTGAACAAGATATAACCATTCTCGAAAGATCTACTCCCACACACTTGATAATTAGAACGGGTTCGTCTAAGTTCTATGCGCGTCCTTGCCGTCCAAAAAGGCAGATAAACAAATATCACGTGACCTCGTGACGTCATGTGCACGCTCTCTATAGTCGGGATATTGACTCCAGCTTTCCTGGTCAACTAGTGTCATTTAGGGCTTGTTTCAAGGAGCAGATAGCGAGACACACATCTGTGCTTAGCCTGGCCAGGTTGCTGGTAGTAGATCATCCAGCAGTAACCTCTACATTTAGTGAGGTGTGCACGGCCTTTTTGTTTTTTCTCACTCTCCCCATCTCAGTTGCGACAGCAGAGTGATCTTTCTCCAAATTAAAATTGATAAAAAATTATCTCAGGAGCACAATGGGTCACGAGAGACTCTGTGGATTGGCCATTTTATCAATTGAGAATGAGCGAGCAAGAGCGCTTAACATCCCTCAAATAGTCGACAATTTTTCGGCGCGCTAGGCACGTCGAATGCCTTTTTAATGACGAACGCAGGTTTCAGTGTCGGCTTTGTAGTTGAAGACGTGCTTACACAATGAGAGTGTATCATTCATGATTGCTGGATTTTTTTTGTTGTTGTTTCATGTCTATTTGGAACATAATAACAAATGAATGGAAAATACAGGCTATGAAGGCCTATAAAAATAAAAAAGAAAATAATAATAAAAAAAACTTTGAGCAAGTTCTGTTCTCATATAGCCTGATTATATGCTGCAGGCCTTCTGTTTATTTGAAATTTCGCCATGGCTAGGTCCAAAGGCTACATTCTTAAAAACTCTGGGCTCACGCTAGCCGCTCGCACGTCCGCAAATTGCGAAGTTTTATTCCAATTTGCGAAAAAAAATCATCTGTATTCGCATTTTATGCGAAAGTCATTTAAAGTTTAAGCAAAATCCATCAAACAATTGTGATTTCTCAAGATAAACAGTACCTTTCAGGGCCTGAATTTGGGTGTGGGATTGCGGGTATCGCGCATATATATATTTTTTAATTCCCACACCTTTAACGATTCCAATGCAAGAGATTCCCGCACACATTACTGCATTGCCTGACAACGTCAATCTAATAATGGATCAGTGTGAATGCGCGACTACCTTCTGTTCTCAAGGTTACTTGAATTGAACCATCCTTTTACTGACTGACCCCCCTCTTATCTCCCCCCGTAGCCTACTCAGAAAAAAAAAAAAAACAGCAGACACAGACAGTTCACACACACACACAGATACAGCGCACGCACTCTTCCTCTCTCGGACTTTAGCTGTAAAACAAACCTGGACCGCTGGCTAAAACGTACAAGTGCAGTGGCAGAAGTTTCCCCTGCTAAGAGGAAAACTCCTGAATCCGATGGTGGTAATAGCAGTGTGAACGATACCGTTGAGAATACACAGGACGAGACAGCTAACGTTAACGTCGACGTTGTGAAGGGGATTAGATCAGAGCATGGCTATAAGAAAAAAGTATTTACAAGGAAAAGCAAAGGACACTGATGCTGACAAAAGGGATGACCACTAGGAGAAAGAGTAGGAAAGACTACATATGTACAAGAATCCTGCACTCAGCAAAGATGAATTGTTCAGTGTTGAGAACAATTTGATTTTTTTTAATTAAAGATGGCATATGACACAGGAGACAGGGCTATATGGTATAAGAGAATCCTGAAAAGTCAACAAAGACTGTTGTCATGTTAACGTTCTATATGTGGACTGAAACAAAGTTTGTAAATTCATTTAGTGTTAAAGGTCCCATGGCATGGTGGTTTGTTGATGCTTTAAACGGGCTCATGGAGGTTTCCGGATGTTATATCTGCAGCCTTTCTCGAAATGAACCCTCGGCACGTAGATATAGCCTCCTGGGAGAAAGCCCCATTTCAGCGCTTTTCCCAGTGCGTCGTTTTGCTAATGAGAAGCAGGAGGCGGGGAAGGGTAGAGGGTGGGGGCGGGTCTTATCATTAATATTCATGACATGTAAACGTGTTACCTCTGATTGGTTAACAGCACTGTGACGCTACCTCCAGTGGGTCAGAACAAGCGGATGTGGGTGTCTTACTATGGCGAGAGAGAAGGAACAAACCGCGAAGGGAAAAATACCGCGCGCTGACGTCATTAAGGTGCGACGCGAGGAAATAAAATAAATTCAACAAATGTTTGGGTTTTTACTGAACAAACAAACAAATAAAATGAACGAGTGACTTAAAAAAAGAATGTGGGTGTCTTTGTAAAAACTGTTTTGATTGGCTATTATAACAGAGCATGCTGCATGCTTTTTGGTTTTGTAGCGCAGAGTACCTGGCTAACTGCAGGAAGCGGTTAGCTGCACAGCTAATGTAGCCATTGCAAGGCTAACGTGGCACCGATTTTAAAACACGGCAAAACATAAGCTCATAAGTTATAGTCAATTTCCCGACTAAACTCAGTTTAACAGAGCATGCTGCATGCTTTTTGGTTTTGTAGCGCAGAGTACCTGGCTAACTGCAGGAAGCGGTTAGCTGCACAGCTAATGTAGCCATTGCAAGGCTAACATGGCACCGATTTTAAAACAACTTTTGAGCTGGGCGGGCAATCCATACAGTGGGTGGGAATCCGGGGGGGGCATGGGGATCATCTCCCTTGCTGACGTAGGCAAGGGAAGAGTTTATCAACGCGCCGTTTTGATGCGCCATTCTCAAATGTTGGGCATAGTTTGGTTTACACATTATGAAATTTCTAGCCACTGGGGTGACTTAAGAAGGTCAGAGGAACTCATTTTAACGTTAAAAAACCTCAGAAAGTGAAAATTTCATGCCATGGGACCTTTAAGAACAGTTTGATAGTGTTTTCTTATTTTAATTGTAGACATTAAACAGAGGACAGGGATGATCAGATCAAACATGAGAATAGAAAAATGATATAAAAGCTGATAAAAAAGATGATATAAAAATGTTATCAAAGGAAAAAGCAAAGGTCACTGATTAAAGAGATGGTCACAAAAAGAAGAGACAAATAACACAAACATAGTTAAGAGAATCCTGAAAAGTCAGCAGACTGGTTTAAGTTAGATTTTAAGTTAGACTTGTTGTGTCAATAAATTCATTGAGTGCTATTAAGAACAGACTGATTTTTTTTCTTTTTTTATAATTAAACAAAGCAGTGACACTTAAAGAATAGTGCATGAAGATGAGGAAGAAGCAGCTGTGTAAAGCAACACTAAGGAGATTGTAAAATTAGCTTAACTAAAAGGCACACAACCTTCCAAACTCTTCCTAGAGCCTTACTCGCACTGCTAGAAAAAGGCTATTGGTGTTTGATGGCATAATACAGTCAGTCAGCAATGTCATGCTGTAAAGGATCTCTTTCATTTTGTGGTGGTTTTCTACCCTCCACCCGAAACTGAACAGTCCATATCTTAGACGGCTGGTGGGAATAATACTTGCATTTATCCACCCGGCCTTTGTCTGACAATGCTATCCAAATTTGGAGATATCAAAATGAAAAGTCTACTAAAAAGGATACCTCAAATGGTGACAAAAGGTTACATACTGTAGAGATCTTCAATCTGAGTAGTAGCAGAAGGTAAGACCTAAGCTATTTAAGCCCACAAGTAGCGTTCCCCACAAACTGTATAAATCCCCCCCATTTGAGTCACTGAGGGGGGAATTTCCCCCCATTCTGAAAATGAAATTCAGGCCCTGCCTTTCGTGTCCATCTTCGATGTTTTGATTTATAACCAACGCCCCCGAGTTTCGAAGCTTCTTATTGGTTGACCGCAAATTACGTCTTCCAATAGCATCGGACCTTACATATAAAATGATCAATTTCCGAGTTGCGCTGATAATGTCAGCAATTCTCGCTCATTAGTGAACAAGATTATAGCGAGGTTTGTTTAAAATAAATTATCCGACTTTACGTATGACAAAAACTTATCTAAAAAGTGAGAACATATTAGAATATTCTGTTAGCTTTCTCAGTTAGGGATAAAAACACGATATAACCATTCTAAAGATGTATTTTCTATATAATATCAACCCTGACAGAACTTTGGAAGAACTCACAGATGAACCAGGATATATCGACCAAGTGTACCTTGTTTTCAGAGCGTTTTGACGCACATGGTTCAAAGTTTTGACTGCAAGTGTTTCATTTGAGAAATTAATGGTGAATATCATTATATTTGGGTTATGAGATTAATTTATAAGAAACAAACATTGATTTTAACTCCCTGAGCTCCCTTCATCCTACCCATAAAGACACCCCCCTCCCCCTAAACACACACACACATGGATCCCAATTATACACACACACACACACACACACACACACACACAGGCCAGTCAGCATACTGGCCTATGCATAGATAGCAAAGAATGCAAAGCACATCACACCAGATGTTAGATATAATTATAATGAAAAATATGGACTCCGTAAACCAGATTAAGCGGGTTAAATTAAACACACAATTTCATTACATATATACAGTTGGTGAAATGATCAAAATAAGAGGATTCACCAACAAACTACAATAACAATTCATTTTTCAATATTATGTCAGTGCAAGAAACATTTAGAAGTATAACATATCTTGCTAAAAAATTACTTTGCTAAAAAGAAAATTGTTCTTTTAGCATTTCTTGCTAAGGGAAATTGCAAATTGCTAAAGAAAAATTTGAGTCTTTAGCACTTTTTGCTAAAACAATTTGGGTCCTAGAGTGAGCACAGAAACTGCTTTTTGTTAGATATAGCCTGAGTAGGCCTATATGCCACAAGCCTTCTAATTTGTTTGCAATTTCACCATGTGAGCGGGGGACCTGATTGGTGTTTTGCCCCGGGGCCTTGTGTGCAGTTGTTCCGCCACTGATTATTATTATCAGTACTTGAGTAAATTGGGATCATGAACAGGGAAAAAAAAATCTACGTCTCTTCAAAATCATGACAAAATGGTCTTACACTTTCTCACACAAGCTCTGATTTGTTGAGGTGATTATTGTTCCCTAATGAGACTACAGTATCACAAGTTCTTGTTTGTGAAGTGATTAGATTAGTGTGTATAATGTGAAGCAACGTTAGAGATGTCATCCTGGGTTTCAAATCTACACTACAAACTACTTGAAAACTAATTAACATGCAACACTGTTGTAATTTGTGGGATTATTTATTTTTTAGTTTGACTTGCATCAACAAGACATTCTGTCATACTGTACACTGAATGAGGTGTTTTTGTACAGGGATGTTGTTGATTTGTCTCACTGTGTGGTTCACGAGCGCAGTAATACACAGCTGTGTCTTCAGTCTGCAGATTCCGTCCTCGAATTGTTATTGTGTTAGTAGCAGTGTCTCTGGAAATGCTGAACTTATTTTTCAGTTTCTCACTGTAATCTGTACTCCCACCACTGCTCATTTTTCCAAACCACTCCAGAGTTTTTCCTGCAGGTTGTCGAATCCAATGTGTATGATAGCTCATAACTGAGTATGAAACCTTGCAGTTGATGGAGAGACTCTGGCCTGGCTGGACTGTCATGGAAGCAGGCTGAGTCAGTTCCTCACCATGCACATCTGTGGAGGAAAACACATGGTGGTATCTCACACAATATACGCTGCACATTTATTGTCATTGTAGTAAATGAATGAATTTGATAAAGCACTCACAGGAAGCAGCTGCTAGCAGGAGCAGTAGAGATGGAGAGAACATGGTGTGTGTTGTTTGTACTGGGATCTTCTCTGTTCTCCAAAGTTTAACAGAGACCATCACCCACATAAATAGAGCGATATCCAGCCTTGATGCATGTATTTGCTTATCTGCTGATGATGGGAGGAGAATGGATTTCAAATTGATTTAAATCATGAGGAGGAGATTCATCTTATGGAGAATGTGAGGCTTTTGAATGGAACAAATATTTTCCATGACAGAAAGTTCTTTACCAACTTCCATTATTTATAAATCAATAATAGAGGAAATTATACATGTAGAGAAACTCACAACAAAGATTAGATCCTAAATTTCAGGTGATAATTATTATCTGTGCTTGAGGACATAAATCCCCTCCTGCCCACTTCTGCATTTATTTTTCTTTGCAATATTTTCTCACAAACTCTGTTGGTTCTTTTCCTCACAATATCAACACTTGAATCCTTGAAACCACAGTGACGTGAACAAGGATGAAGCAGAAAATGTGTCACGTAGCATCACATGAGCTCCCAATACGCTGCCATGTTCATGTTTCTGGTCTTGTGTGGCTCATCCATACAGTTTTAAATACAATACCTACAATTCAAAACAATTAGTTTTTATTGCACTTATTTAATTCCTGGGCTCCCATTAGTAACAGGGAGTGATGTTGCATCCCATTCCAACTTTCCAACAGATTATTAGACTCTAATAGAATAGATGAGCCAAAATAATTGGGGATCTTTTATAATGGGCCCTGAATCGTGACCAGTATGAAAAGGTGGGCCTCAAAGCAGAAAAGGTTGAGAACCCCTGATTTAGACGATGTCTCTGCCCCTAATTCTGAGAGATAATCATTGTGGGGTTTTTTCTCATTTCAGAACAAAAAGAAAGGTTCATGAGTTTAACCTCAGGAGAAGTGAGATACTGCCCTCTATAGGTGCAAAAACATTTACACATTTATTTTTACAGTTCATGAAGGATTCTGTGAAATGAAGAAATAATAAAAGGTTCAAAATGACTAATCTTGAAAGAATATCATTATTATGCAGTTCATTGATCAAACTTACTTTTTGTGTGTTTGAAATGACACACACTATTAAAACTTCATTCCAGTGAAATTTATTGAAAACATGGGGAGGAGATTCATCTGATGGAGAATGTGTGGCTTTTAATGAAACAGAAACCTCTTTATTAAATACTATAATTTTCAATCAAATACTAAAGTATCAGTGAAACAGGATGGATAAGTTTTGTATCTTGTGGACATTCGGTTATACTGTACACTGTATGAGGTGTTTTTGTACAGGGATGTTGTTGCTTTGTCTCACTGTGGTCTTCGAGCGCAGTAATACACAGCTGTGTCTTCAGTCTGCATGTTCTGCCCTGTTAATGTTACTGTGCTGCTGGACGTGTCTCTGGAAACCTGAAACCGGCTTTTCAGTTTCTCACTGTAGTAAGTGTTACCACTACCACATACATATCCGATCCACTCCAGAGTTTTTCCTGCAGGTTGTCGGATCCAGCCTGTACAGTAGCTGCTATCAGTTACTGAATATCCAGACACTTTACAGGTCAGAGTCAGTGACTGACCAGGGGTTAATACTGTGGATCCGGTCTGGATCAGCTCAACACAGTGAACACCTGGGAAAGAAAAGTTATTTTAATGTTGGAAAAGCAAAAAGCTCTCAGGAAGAAAAAGTGTATTAAATGTCAAATGTAAAAACACTTACAGTGTACGGCTGCCAGCAGCAGCAGCAGGAGGGATGTAGAGATCATGGTGTGTGTTGAAGCAGAAGAAGTAAAAGCTCTTGGTCTTCACTGCCTAAATATATAACAGGGAAGGACATTTGCATGGAGACATTCCTTATCTTCAGGGAAATTTGATGGTTTCTTCGATATGAGAAAATCTCCCATCTCTCAAACATCTCTAATCTGTGAGTTTTAAAAATAATAATTTGGACCAAATATTTGAACAATTAAAAAAATGAAAACAGTTGTTCAGGGGTGAGCTTATGGACTATTACCTGTTTTCAGGTGAATTTATATGAAGCAATCACATAAGAATATCACCACATTTGGGAATGAATAAAACACAACAGTTATAGAGTGTGCAGTTCTAGAAAAATAATCAACGATGGGGGAAATTGAAAAAAAAAAAAACTCAAAGAAATCCATGATAAGATTCACTCTTTATTTAGAGATTTGCAAATGACTGCATTCCATTTTCTCTCAGCATTCATTCATTTCTTGATGTGAGGAATTATTCTGACACACTGTCCTCCCAAAGTACAAATCACACAAAAGGACAAACATCAGAGCCATAAATTTAGTGTTTGTTTGTGAAACTTTGTTTATCATGTTTGGTATTTGGAGGAAACATGGCATGAACCCAATAGAGAATTATACATTTGAAACACTGAGAAAATTAGAAATGATAATTGCAACTGTCTTTAAGTGTGTGTATTTCTTTTCCACACATCATTCTTATTCTGCCATCAGTGAGACCTCGTGATATAATTCAATACTCATCTTTAATATATTCAGTGTCAAGCGACTGATAGATGTTGCCTTGTTTCTGTTTGAGTGGAGGACAAACCTAATGTTAACACGAATAATTAAATGTCGTTCAATAAGCTGAACTTTTTTTAACAAGTTCAAACCTTCTTGAAAAGCGTGCATGTGATATTCATGATGTAGAATGAAGAAATCTTCAACACTAATTAATATAAATATTGCTGCTCGGAAATGTTTCGCTGAAATGAACGAGGTTTTTGTTGTCAGAAATGTTTTGGGTAAATGAATTGAATCAGAAGAAGATAAAAAGTAAAAGTGTGACTGAGATGGTTTATTAGTTGCATTGAGAGGATGTCTCCAACACGTCTCAAAGATTTTGTCAGGGGAATCCACTATTCTGTGTCACTGTGTGCATTACGAGCGCAGTAATACACAGCTGTGTCTTCAGTCTGCAGATTCTGTCCTCGAATTGTTATTGTGTTAGTAGCAGTGTCTCTGGAGATGCTGAACTTAGTTTTCAGTTTCTCACTGTAATAGAGACTCCCACCACCACTGATGTGTCCAATCCACTCCAGAGTTTTTCCTGCAGGTTGTCGGATCCAATCTGTATAATAGCTTGTAATTGAGTATGAAACCTTGTAGTGGATGGAGAGACTCTGGCCTGGCTGGACTGTCATGGAAGCAGGCTGAGCAGGCCCGGCGCCATGGGGGGGCGAAAGGGGGCGTCGCCCCCTCGTGGCTACAGCCCCGCCCCCTCAACGGAGACTCAGATCACTTAATTGTTCATCTCATTATCTCTAGCCGCTTTATCCTTCTACAGGGTCGCAGGCAAGCTGGAGCCTATCCCAGCTGACTATGGGCGAAAGGCGGGGTACACCCTGGACAAGTCGCCAGGTCATCACAGGGCTGACACATAGACACAGACAACCATTCACACTCACATTCACACCTACTGCCAATTTAGAGTCACCAGTTAACCTAGCCTGCATGTCTTTGGACTGTGGGGGAAACCGGAGCACCCGGAGGAAACCCACGCGGACACGGGGAGAACATGCAAACTCCACACAGAAAGGCCCTCGCCGGCCCCGGGGCTCGAACCCAGGACCTTCTTGCTGTGAGGCAACAGCGCTAACCACTACACCACCGTGCCGCCCACACTTAATTGTTTTCTTATGAAAATATAATGTATTATAGACGTATTAATAATTTGCATTTTCAAATACAAAATATTAAGTGGTTGCGCATTGCACAAAAATACATTTCACATAAATCACTACTAAAACTGGCATGGTAGAACAAATCTGATTGGTTGTTATGATTCTTACGTTGCAATCGTAGAATTCAACGCTATTAAGGTAGGATTATTTCAAAAGGCCTGAATTTAATACTAACCCTGTTTTAGACATATGTATCAATCCTAACTACTGGGGACTACTAGTTATTGTGGGTGTATGTGTGAAATGCTGACACAGCCGCACACACACAGACCTGTGATAAGGACAAGGGTCGTGCGGGCAGGGGTTTTACATGTACACTTACAAGTGCACTGTCTCTGCAATATCCTGCAATATGCAGTCAGTTTACGGGAGTAGTCTTTCCCCTTCCGAATTAAACGAATTCAATCACAATATTGTGAATCATTTTCTTTCTTTGTCGGCTAAGTTTATCTCCGTTTATGTTGGTGTATGTGTTCATATATGGTCCGCTTTGTGCGCAAATAGCGTAAGAATATGTGTCGTTGACGTCACCCCCCATGCAGCGGGGGTGAAAATTCATCACTTCAGAGTGTTTAGTCCCCTACACGCCTAAACTGGGATCGCGGATTAAGTGGTTAGCGTTGACTCGGTGCGAGTCAGGAAGGCTATTACTGGTGCGGCCGCGGGGTCTGTTGATTTTTTTAAATTATGATTTTGGCCGCCGAGCCAAGTACCTTAGACTTGCATTGACGTTTTGTTTTCATGCCACGGAGCTATTTGTATGTATTTTAAATGTAAAGGACTTGCCTGTAGGTTTGTGTGTGTTGTTTTATGTTTGGCATCTTTCCGGTTGTAACGCGTGTCTGTGAGAAAATTGGAGGGGAGGGTTAACAGGTGGGCACGGGAGTTGATAAAACTGCCCTGGTAATATGCCACATGATTTTCCCGGACTAAAGCAACCTTCGGGGCCATGGTTTTGTGGTTGGCGCAGTTAATTGTTTGAAACACGTTGTCAGACCGCCATCACTACTACACACTATATGAAAAAATATTTGCCCCCTTGCGATTTCTAATTGCCCCCTTAGTAAACTGTTCCTGGCACCGGGCCTGAGGCTGAGTCAGTTCCTCACCATGCATATCTGTGGAGGAAAACACATGGTGACATCTCCCACAATATACGCTGCACATTTATTGTTATTGTCGTCAATAAATTAATTTGATAAAGCACTCACAGGAAGCAGCTGCCAGCAGGAGCAGTAGAGATGGAGAGAACATGGTGTGTGTTGTTTGTACTGGGGTCTTCTCTGTTCTCCAGAGTTTAACAGAGACCATCACACCACATAAATAGAGCGATATCCAGCCCTGACGCTTATATTTGCTTATCTGCTGATGATGGGAGGAGAACGGATTTCAAATTTATTTAAATTGAGGAGGAGATTCATCTTATGGAGAATGTCTGGCTTTTTAATAGAACAAATCTTTTCCATGATAGAAAGCTCTTTACCAACTTCCATTATTTATCAATCAGTAATAGAGGGAATTATACATATAGAGAAATTCACAACAAGGATTAGATACTAAACTTAGGGAGATGATTATTATTTGTGTTTCAGGACATAAATTCCCCTCCTGCCCACTTCTGCATTTATTTTTGTTTTGTAATATTTTCTCACAAACTCTGTTGGTTCTATTCGCCACAATATAAACACATTAGTTTTTTAACCATAGTGAGAGAGTATGGGACAACGGAAAACTCACTGCCCATACAAAAGTGCAGGTGTACAGAGCCTGTGTCATCATCACACTCCTGTATGGTAGTGAAACCTGGACACCATACTCATACCAAGAGCGGTGGCTAAACAGCTTCCACCTTCGCTGCCTGAGGCGTATACTGGGTATCACCTGAAGGGATCGGATCACCAACACAGCAGTCCTGGAGAGAGCGCAGCTTCCCAGCATGTACTCTCTTCTGAGGCAGCGACGTCTCCGCTGGCTGGGCCATGTCCGGCGGATGGACGATGGATGAATCCCGAAGGAGATCCTCTATGCAGAGCTGTCATCTGGCAAGAGACAAACTGGTCACCCCCAGATTCGCTACAAGGACGTCTGTAAGCAAGACCTCAAGTGCTTCAACATCAGCTCTGTCACTTGGGAAAATGTAGCTCAGGACCGCCTTCAGTGGCAGCAGGCACTCCGTAGGGGGCTGCTAGAATATGAAACCACCCTGGCTTGTCACCAGGAAGCAAAGAGGACAAGGAGGAACCAACAACAGGACACCATCACACCACCAACATTAACGGAACCGATCTACGCATGTGATATCTGCAGCCGAGTCTGCCTCTCACGGATTGGTCTTCTCAGCCAAAGCAGATGCTGCACAAAAACCTAACTCCAGGCACAAGAAATCCATGGTCTTCCGAGACTGCGATGCCAATGAGTGACAAGAACAAGGATGAAGCAGAAAATATGTCACGCAGCATCACATGAGCTCCCAATACACTGCCATGTTCATGTTTCTGGTCTTTTGTGGCTCCCACAAGCTTCATATCTGACCACATGCTCCTGTGACTTTATTAGAGCTGATTCCCCTCCTGATGCACACCTCAAGATTGTACTTTTCTGATAACTTTTTTTTTTCAAAATCAAACTAATTCCAGTCACATTGTTGGACATCAGTTCTCTCTCAGTCATTTTAATCTCTGTCCTTTTAACCTCAACATGTTGGGCAGATGTTGTTGAAGTAGAGAAAGAGCGCCTCTCAGAGGACTTGAAGCAAAATGAAAAGCAAAATGTTCATGCATTTCTAATGTTGCTGCAGATCTCTCGAACCCCATTTCTGGAAAATTTGGGATATTTTCCAAAATGCAATAAAAACAAAAATCTGTGGTTCGTTAATGAATGTGAGTGTTTATTTAATTGACAAAAGTACAAAGAAAAGATTTTCAATAGTTTTACTGACCAACTTCATGATATTTTGTGAATATGAACAAAGTTAGAATTTGACGCCTGCAACACACTCAAACTAGTTGGGACAGAGGCAAAATAAGACTAAAATGTTGATACGATATTCAAGTCCCACTGTTTTGGAAGATTCCACAATTCGCAGGTATTGTATCTGACCAGGTGGGTGGAGCACAGAAGCACGGCAGGCTAGAACTGAGTTCACAAAAACTCTTATTCTTTAGCTTTTCAGCTTTCTACACTCTCCCAGCCACACACAAGTGTTCTGGTTGGGGACAGAGCACCTTTTCTCTGCTCTCTCTCCTTTTAAAGGGTGCGGTCACTGGGGAAGACACACAAACACAGGTTAATTCCCAACAGGTGTAATGATTCCACCACTGACCTTCCCTGACTCCGCCCTCCATTCACAGACTGATGCTTGGCCACGCCCCCGCTGCCACAGCAGGTTAATTGGAGAGATGTAAAAATTCTACTTTTCTTCAAAGTCATGACAAAATGCTCTCACACTTTCTTACACATGATACACAAAAGCCCTATTTGCACGGGATAAGTATTACCTATGGACCTCTGGTAATTCGCAATTACCCCCGCACCTCTGTGTTATTGTGTGGCGCATTCGGACGGGATAAGCAAAAGTCTGTAATTCACTGAATTTACAGACATTGTGACCGGATGTGTCGTAAGTTCACAGCATCCTGTTTCGTCTTGTAGACAGGAGTTTCTGCTTATCTGGTTCAAATACAGGATAGGCCTACTACCACTTGCCCCTGAAATGCTGTTTCTCAAAATTTCGCCCGTATCCTCCATTATTCACTCCAGAAAAGTACAAGAGACATGCGTTTAATAATTACAAACACAGACATGCGCATTCACACGGGACTTGTATTACCACTGGACGTCTGTGTTTTGCCGAAACACAGTAGGTAATTCGCGGCGGAATTATTACTTGGCAAATTACGGACATGGCGCATTCGCACGGGACTAAGAACTCAGACATTCTCTGTAATTACCAGAGAATTACCAGAGGTCCACAGGTAATACTTATCCCGTGCAAATAGGGCAAAACTCTAATTTGTTGGGGTGATTATTGTTATTTAATGATCTAACAGTAGAACAAGTTCTTGTCAGTGATGTGATAATAGCGTGTATAAATGTGCAGCAGTGTGAGAGATGTAGCACTGTGGTTTCAAATCTACGCCACAAACGAATAAAAAATTAACATGAAACTCCGTTGTAATTTGTGGGATTATTTATTTTTTAGTTTGCTATGGATGGACAAGTTTTGTAGCTTGTGGTCATTCTGTTATACTGTACACTGTCTGAGGTGTTTTTGTACAGGGATGTTGTTGATTTGTCTCACTGTGTGGATAACGAGCGCAGTAATACACAGCTGTGTCTTCACTCTGCATGTTCTGTCCCTGTAAGGTCACAGTGTTACTGGGAGTGTCGTGAGAGATGACAAATTTGTCTTTCAGTGAATCTTTCTTGTAAATATCCCCATTATATTAAATGATATTGATCCATTCCAAAGGTTTTCCTGCAGGGTGTCGAATCCAAGCTGTTCCAAAGCGGCTGCTGCTATCAGTGATCGAAGCTCCAGACACTCTACAGGTGAGGGTTAAAGTCTCTCCTGGCTTTATCACCACTGAGTCTGGCTGGATGAGCTCAGTAGCACAGAACACATCTGTGAAAAGAGAAAAAGAAAAGGTTGACATGTTGAACTGAAAGGATCAGATGAACTCATAAAACTTCGATCCAAACACTCACAGGGGGCGAGAGCCAGCAGCAGCAGTGGAGCTGAAGCAAACATGTTCGTGTTGAAGGAGGACGAATGAGAACCGCTTCCTCTCGAGATAAGCACGGTGCTAATATTACAAGAGGAGATGGAGATTTGCATAAACATGACAGAGGAGCTGTGTTGAGTGCAGCTCTGCAGATGTTCATCACAGTCACATCACATGTCTTGATTTAACATTAATTTAATGTGGGAAATAATTAATTTATGATTATTACTAGTAAGATTTTTTGTTGAAAATAATGGTTCATAAATAAATAAATAATGCAATTCTCCCTTCTTATATTGGTTGTCGTGAAAATTAAACTGAATTTTTGCCAAAATACATCAAAATAATAATAATAATAATAATAATAATAATAATAATAATAATGAGAAAAACAAGCTTTTATATCATTATCAGCCCTGGTCAGAATGCACTCTTGAAAACTGCACGAAGACAGAGATCAATCTCATGTGTATGAAGATCCTAGTTTCTGTTTTTTAATGTTTATGATGGCAATGTCAAATCTTGAAGTTTCATTTATTGATCCAGAAGAGCAGTGCATCACTGAACCCCTCATTCTAATGGTGCTGGTTCTCAACTAATGAGCACCGTTATTTGTTGTCTTGTGGACTCCTGAACACAAATTATTCTGGTGTTGCTCAGAGCATGAATTTAAACAGCTAAATTTGTGAAATTATTTTGTCATTGTGCACTGAGTGAAGTGAACATACAGTTAGGTCTATAAATATTTGGACAGAGACAACATTTTTCTAATTTTGGTTTTGTACATTACCACAATGTATTTTGAACAAAACAATTCAGATGCAGTTGAAGTTCAGACTTTCAGCTTTAATTCAGTGGGTTGAACAAAATGATTGCATAAAAATGTGAGGAACTAAAGCATTTTTTAAACACAATCCCTTCATTTCAGGGGCTCAAAAGTAATTGGACAAATTAAATAATTGCAAATAAAATGTTCATTTCTAATACTTGGTTGAAAACCCTTTGTTGGCAATGACTGCCTGAAGTCTTGAACTCATAGACATCACCAGACGCTGTGTTTCCTCCTTTTTAATGCTCTGCCAGGCCTTTACTGCAGCGGTTTTCAGTTGTTGTTTGTTTGTGGGCCTTTCTGTCTGAAGTTTAGTCTTTAACAAGTGAAATGCATGCTCAATTGGGTTGAGATCAGTGACTGACTTGGCCATTCAAGAATATTCCACTTCTTTGCTTTAATAAACTCCTGGGTTGCTTTGGCTTTATGTTTTGGGTCATTGTCCATCTGTATTATGAAATGCCGACCAATCAGTTTGGCTGCATTTGGCTGGATTTGAGCACGCAGTATGTCTCTGAATACCTCAGAATTCATCCGGCTGCTTCTGTCCTGTGTCACATCATCAATAAACACTAGTGACCCAGTGCCACTGGCAGCCATGCATGCCCAAGCCATCACACTGCCTCCGCCGTGTTTAACAGATGATGTGGTATGCTTTGGATCATGAGCTGTACCACGCCTTCACCATACTTTTTTCTTGCCATCATTCTGGTAAAGGTTGATCTTGGTTTCATCTGTCCAAAGAATGTTCTTCCAGAACTGTGCTGGATTTTTTAGATGTTTTTTAGCAAAGTCCAATCTAGCCTTTTTATTCTTGAGGCTTATGAGTGGCTTGCACTGTGCAGTGAACCCTCTATATTTACTTTCATGCAGTCTTCTCTTTATGGTAGATTTGGATATTGATACGCCGACCTCCTGGTGAGTGTTGTTCACTTGGTTGACTGTTGTGAAGGGGTTTCTCTTCACCATGGAAATTATTCTGCAATCATCCACCACTGTTGTCTTCTGTGGGCGTCCAGGTCTTTTTGCATTGATGAGTTCACCAGTGCTTTCTTTCTTTCTTTCTTTCTTTCTTTCTTTCTTTCTTTCTTTCTCAGGATGTACCAAACTGTAGATTTTGCCACTTCTAATATTGTAGCAATTTCTCGGATGTTTGTTTTCTGTTTTCGCAGCTTAAGGATGACTTGTTTCACATGCATGGAGAGCTCCTTTGACCGTATGTTTTCTTCACAGCAAAATTAGTTAGTTAGTTAGTTAGTTAGTTAGTTAGTTAGTTAGTTAGTTAGTTAGTTAGTTAGTTAGTTAAAACTTTATTTTTCGAGGGTGGCATAAAATATCACATGATAATATACATATGGCCCTCAAATCTTCCAAATGCAAGCACCACACCTCAAATCAATTCCAGGCCTTTTATCTGCTTAATTGAGAATGACATAACAAAGGAATTGCCCACACCTGCCCATGAAATAGCCTTTGAATCAATTGTCCAATTACTTTTGGTCCCTTTAAAAATGAGGTGGCACATGTTAAAGTGCCATTCCACCACTGGATGTATTCTTTGGCATAAAATACAATATATTTTATGAAAACATGACTAGACAGAGAAATCTTTTAGCTTCAAAATGATATCTCATCTCATTATCTCTAGCCGCTTTATCCTTCTACAGGGTCGCAGGCAAGCTGGAGCCTATCCCAGCTGACTACGGGCGAAAGGCGGGGTACACCCTGGACAAGTCACCAGGTCATCACAGGGCTGACACATAGACACAGACAACCATTCACACTCACATTCACACCTACAGTCAATTTAGAGTCACCAGTTAACCTAACCTGCATGTCTTTGGACTGTGGGGGAAACCGGAGCACCCGGAGGAAACCCACGCGGACACGGGGAGAACATGCAAACTCCACACAGAAAGGCCCTCGCCGGCCCCGGGGCTCGAACCCAGGACCTTCTTGCTGTGAGGCGACAGTGCTAACCACTACACCACCGTGCCGCCTTCAAAATGATATATCAATCATAATTTTTTGACAACGACAAGTATATTAATTTTGCGACCAAAGTCACCTACCCTTTTAATTTCCGCGTGGTAGTGAAACGTGATGTCATCGGCAGGTTCCCCTTCTTGTGTTCCACGTGTTGGTCTATTTTTAGACCAGGAAACCCCCAAAGTGAGAGAGTCATTTCTCCTCGTATATGGGGGCCAAAAAAATTGCGAAAAATTTTGAGTTAATCTTTCAGTTAGCTAGATTTATTGGTATTAGCTAGATTTATTGGTATTATTTTTATCGTGTGCTATCCGCCATTGCTGATAATATGTGCCACGTTACACGTCACGTGGTACACAAGAAGGGGAACCTGCTGATGACATCATGCGCGGAAATTAAAAGGGTAGGTGACTTTGGTCGCAAAATTAATATACTTGTCGTTGTCAAAAAATTATGTTTGATATATCATTTTGAAGCTAAAAGATTTCTCTATCTAGTGATACCATTTATATATGTTGTCAAAATATATTGTATTTTATGCCAAAGAATACATCCAATGGTGGAATCGCACTTTAAGGAGCTGAAACTCCTAAACCCTTCATCCAATTTAAATGTGGATACCCTCAAATGAAAGCTGAAAGTCTGGACTTTATGTCCATGTCCATTATATAACTATAACTTGAATATGTTTCAGTAAACAAGTAAAAAAACAAAATTTGTGTCAGTGTCCAAATATATATGGACTTAACTGTACTTTCCAAGCAACAAGAGGCACAAATTCTGAGCTCCGTCACATCTGTAGATGAGGAGATTTACCTCCAACTGATCAGAGCAGTTTAAAGAACTGGAATATGATCATCATTAAAGCTGTTAAAGCCAAACTTTCAATGTCCAAAGACAGACATTATGTTCAAATCATAAACTGTGATATTCATATCACCTGGCCTTTGGAGAGTCTGAATGCTGCAGTCACACTTTACCTTCTTCACATTAACTATGGATTGGAATGGAATGGATTGACAGATTATTCATGATGGATTAACTGCATATCCAGCTCAGGACAAGAAATTATTTCATGTTGAGGCCAAAGATGAAATATGATGTTGATTTCCCTTTGTCTTTGAAATACAGAGGGGTCTGAGCCCTGCGAGGTCATTTATACCAGGCGTCCCTGGGGACAAGTGGACTGCAGGGAGATGAACATGAACAGGGATGTTTTTGTACAGGGCTGCAGGGAGTCTGTAGTGCTGTGTGTCTCTGGCACAGTAATACACAGCCGTGTCCTCGGTCTGAGAGTTTTGTCCTCTTAAATAAACTGTTCTGCTGGATGTGTCCTGGCTGAAACTGATCTTGCTCTTCACTGTATCTTTGAGATTCGTGCTACCACCACTACACAGATATCCAAGCCATTCCAGAGCTTTCCCAGCAGGTTGTCGTATCCAGGTAATACAATAGCTCGAATCTGAGGTCTTACAAGAGATGGAGAACGACTCTCCAGGTTTCACGAGCACAGAGGCTGACTGAGTGAGCTCCACAGCACCAACACCACCTGAGAATAACAACAATAAAACATCATCAAATCATTTTCCCAACCAGGTATGAAATCTAAACTCATTCAGCCAACATGGAGACTTACAGAATGCAGCTGTGAGCAGCAGCAGCACTGATGAGAGCATCGTTGTTTGGGATAAAACTGAAGTGAATTAAACTCTTCAGCTGCTCTCCTCCTCACAAACACACTCACACTCACCAACCTCATATAAGAGACATCAGTGAAGGATTTGCATCAAATGCATCACATGACCTCGAAGACTTGGGTTTTAAAACTAAACACTTGCGTATCTCTGTGACCAACTGATTCAAGTTTCAAAGTGTTTCAAAGTGTTTATTGTCATATGCACAGTAAGGAACATGTCCTCTTGCACAATGAAATTCTTAGTTTGCCGTCCACCATGAGTGCCAAATTAGAACAATAAATAGGTGGAAGAAATTTTACAAAGTCAAGCCAATATAGTGCAAAAGAAAAAGAAAAAAAAACGGTATATTACAAAATAAAGGTAATGAATTTACCTTTTTTTTCCCCTTATTTACCTCAGAGCCAGTCACTGAGGGTGGGGTGCAAACCAAGTGTGGACAGTTTATGGGTGAGTTTGTGGGGGATGACCCTGTTGAAGGCAGAGCTGTAGTCAACAAAGAGTCTTCTGATGTAGGAGTCTTTGTTTTCCAGGTGGGAGAGGGTATAATGGAGGGCAGCAGCAATGGCGTCTGAGGTGGACCTGTTGGGCCTGTAGGCATACTGCAGGGGGTCCAGTATACTGCTTTGAATGTGGGCCAGTACCACTCAATCAAATAATTTTGAGATGATTGGAGTGAGTGCTTTCGGCCTGTAATCATTCAGGCAGGTGGGTGGGCTCTTCTTGGGAAGAGCGACGATGGTTGTTGTCTTGAAGCAGGAGGGAATGGTGCTCTGGCTGAGGGAAAGGTTGAAGATAGCGGTGAAAACATCAGCCAGCTCATTGGCACATACTTTGAGGGACCGCCCAGGGATGTTGTCTGGTCCTGCTGCCTTCCTGGGGTTGATCTTCCCCAGAGCTTTGTGTACCTGGCCTGATGAGACTATTGATGGTGGTGGTGGTTGGGTGGGGTCAGGGGGGTTGGTTGGTGCAGGTGTGTGTGCCTCCTCTCTGTGCTGTAGCTGGAGGTCTTAAAGCAGGTGTAGAAAGTGTTGAGTTCATCCGGCAGGCTGTCTGTGGAGCTGATGGTGCTGGTGGTGGTCCTGAAGCCTGTGAAGTGCTGCAGGCCATGCCACATCCGCCCGGGGTCAGCAGTAGAATAGAAGCTGTTCAGCTTCTCTCTGTACTGCCTCTTGGCCACTGTAATGGCTTTCCTCAGTCCATACTTTGCCGCTTTGTACTCCATTTCATTGCCTGATCTAAATGCAAGAGAGTGAGCATGCAGCATGCGTCATGCCTGACTGTTTATCCAGGGCTTTTGGTTGGGGAGCTTCCTGATCTGTATGGTGGGCACAATGTTGCAGACTCTCACATTTTTACAACAGCGGCTCTGACAGTAGTTTCGGCTACAAGGTTGACAGAACAATGCTTGGTCGAATATGTTTTCATTTCGAAATAATTTACACAGACACTTATATCATGGATGCTCCACATAAATTTATTTTAAACATGGGGAGGAGATTCATCTGATGGAGAATGTGTGGCTTTTTATGGAACAGAAGCCTCTCTATCATATCTTATAATTTCAATCAAATATTCAAGGATCAGTGATATAGGCAATAAGGATTAAATACTGAATTTAGAATGATACTTATTATCAATGCTTGAGGATATTGGGATCATGATCGTGGAAAAATTCTACTTCTCTTCAAAGTCATGACAAAATTCTCTCACACTTTTTCACACATGATACACAAACTCTAATTGGTTGAGGTGATTATTGCTGCTGAATGATTCTATACTACAACAAGTTCTTGTTAGTGATGTGATAATAATAGTGTGCAGAATGTGAAGCAATAATGAAGATGTCACACGGGGTTTTAAAATCTATGCTCCAAACTACTGAAAAAATAATTAACATGGAACTTTGTTGTAATTTGTGGGATTATTTATTTTTTAGTTTAACTTGGATCTATAACACATTTTCAACAGAAGAAGAATAAGAATAAGCCTTTATTTGTCACATGCACACTCAAGCACAGTGAAATTCATCCTCTGCATTTAACCCATCTGAAGCTGTGAACACATGCACACACACCCAGAGCAGTGGCAGCCATACTACAGTGCACGGGGAGCAGTTAGGGGTTAGGCACCTTGCTCAAGGGGAATTCAGCCCAAGGCAACCCCATGAAGACATTCTGTTACAATGGACACTGAATGAGGTGTTTCTGTACAGGGATGTTGTTTATTTGTCTCACTGTGGAGAGCGAGCACAATAATACACAGCTGTGTCTTCAGTCTGCAGATTCTGTCCTCGAATTGTTATTGTGTTAGTCGCAGTGTCTCTGGAGGTGCTGAACATAGTTTTTAGTTTCTCATTGGAATGTAGACTCCCACCACGATAGATGTGTCCAATCCACTCCAGAGTTTTTCCTGCAGGTTGTCGCATCCATGACGTACCTTCGCTCATGACTGACTATGAAACCTTGCAGTGGATGGAGAGACTCTGGCCTGGCTGGACTGTCATGGAAGCAGGCTGAGTCAGTTCCTCACCATGCACATCTGTGGAGGAAAACACATGGTGATATCTCATGCAATATATGCTACACATTTATTGTCATTGTAGTAAATGAATGAATTTGATAAAACACTCACAGGAAGCAGCTGCCAGCAGGAGCAGTGGAGACGGAGAGAACAAGGTGTGTGTTGTTTGTACTGGGGTCTTCTCTGTTCTCCAAAGTTTAACAGAGACCATCAGACCACATAAATAGAGCGATATCCAGCCCTCACATTTATATTAGCTTTTCTGCTGATGATGGGAGGACAACGGATTTAAAAGTTACTTAAATCATGAGGAGGAGATACATCGAATGGAGAATGTGTGGCTTTTTAATGGAACAAATCTTTTCCATAACAGAAAGTTCTTTACCAACTTCAATACCAGATCAATAATAGAGGGAATTGTACATACAGAGAAACTTGCAAGGATTATTATCTGTGCTTGAGGACATAAATTCCCCTCCTGCCCATGTCTGCATTTATTTTTATTTTATAATATTTGCTCACAAATTCTGTTCGTTCTTTTTCCCACAATATAAACACATTAGTCCTTGAAACCACAGTGATGTGAACAAGGATGAAGCAGAAAACATGTCAAGCAGCATCACATGAGCCCCCAATACCCTGCCACGTTCATGTTTCTAGTCTATTGTGGCTCCCACAAGCTTCATATCTGACCACATGCTCCTGAGACTTTATTAGAGCTGATTCCCCTCCTGATGCACACCTCAAGATTGGACTTTTCTGACAATTCTTTCTTTCTTTTTTTTTTTTAATGAAACATATTTCCAGACACATTGTTGGACATCAGTCTTCTCTCAGTCATTTTAACCTCAACATGTGGGGCAGATGTTGTCAAAGTAGAGAAACAGCGCCACTCAGAGGACTTGAAGCAAAATGAAAAGCAGAATATTAATGAAGACGTTCTTGATAAATGACTCTGGGGTTCAGTTTCCTGTTGAGGGAATATTTACAGCTCATGAGGATGTGCTTGTGTCAGTTTTTGTACAGCTCTGGAGTCTGTTGTGTCAGTGTGAGTCTCGTGCACAGTAATAAACAGCCGTGTCTTCAGCTTTCAGACTCTTCACTTGGAGGTACAGCATGTTTTTATTGGTGTCTTTAGTGATGGAGAACTGGCCCTGCAGAGACTGAGCGAATCCAGTGCCAGTGCCAGTATCAATGTAGCCGATCCACTCCAGTCCTTGTCCTGGTTTCTGACGGATCCAGCTCATGTAGTAGCTGCCCATTGAGAATCCGGAGACAGTACAGGACAGAGTGACTGACTCTCCAGGTCTCTTCACCACAGAAGCAGAGGAGGTCAGGGACTGTCCATAGGAATCTGGAACAGAAGAGTATAACTCGGTCATGTTATAATGTTTATCAAGACAGAATGGCTCTTTTTCCTTCCAATAATCTCATGAAAAATCTGAAACTTACATGAAATGAGTCCAAATAAAATACACTGTCCTAAAATCATCCTTCTCTGAGTTCTGCTTCAGCCAGATTGAAAGTGTGTGGGAGTGTTATCTATCACACAGCTCACTGGAAACTAGAAGAGCCAAGAACATGCTGTTTATACCCGACTCTATTTGAATAGGGAGTGTCCATGAGCACGATGGATGGATTAAACCCACAACCACAGGCTGCTCAGTGTAGAGATGAGTGGATGATTAGAAGGTTCTATGTGGAACCCAACAACAGAATGTTTCACGGTTCGAAAGAGTTGAGAGTAAAACCATTTTTAGAAGCTGAGAACCCTTAATCATCCACAGAACCTTTAAACCATTCAAATGTCTCTGAATGGAAAAAAAGGATATGATTTTATACATTGCAACATCATACAGATTCACATTTCATAGGAAAAGTTTAAACAGGGGTTTATTTGTGTAAAATTAGACTACTGATCAACTTCCTCATTTCAATCTTTATGAATTTACCATGAAAACAGGTTCTCCAGGACAAAGAGCCTTATCTACTGATCAACACAGCACAGGTCGCTGATATGCTGGATGTAATTCTGTTTAATCTGAGGGTCATGATTCACAGCAGGATGTGAGAAGAAAAATGGCCTGAATGTGCAGAGAGCAACAGGTTGAGATGGTTGAGTTTGCACAGACTGCCCCCTAGAGACACAAAAGTCTCATCTCATCTAATTATCTCTCATCTCATCTCATTATCTGTAGCCGCTTTATCCTGTTCGACAGGGTCGCAGGCAAGCTGGAGCTTATCCCAGCTGACTACGGGCGAAAGGCGGGGTACACCCTGGATAAGTCACCAGGTCATCACAGGGCTGACACATAGACACAGACAACCATTCACACTCACATTCACACCTACGGTCAATTTAGATTCACCAGTTAACCTAACCTGCATGTCTTTGGACTGTGGGGGAAACCGGAGCACCCGGAGGAAACCCACGCGGACACGGGGAGAACATGCAAACTCCGCACAGAAAGGCCCTCGCCGGCCACAGGGCTCGAACCCGGACCTTCTTGCTGTGAGGCGACAGCGCTAACCACTACACCACCGTGCCGCCCATATCCAGAACTGGAAGGAGAAATTTTAAAGAAAAAGGTTCAAATGTTCTTGCTGTCAGTAAAAAGGCCTCCCATGGGGAGGCGATACAAATGAAGGAAGTCTGAATTCCAGATTGGAGCATTTGTATTGGCATGGTTTAAAAGAGCGAAAGCAGTCAGATACAGTATCAGTGGGAAATGAAGTCATTTATCACCCTGTCTTTATGATGGAGTTTGCTCTTCACTCTCTGTGATGAAGCTTCTCTGATGTCATTTAAAGAGCAAAATAAAGAAACATCCTGAAAGATAAATGAAATGCACTAATACCACAGTTTTGTTGAATTCTTGAATCTGATTAAGGTGTTGATTAATTAATCAATTAATTAATTATACTGCAGGTCTGTTTACTATAGAAAGGCAACACACAGGTTAATATTAATTATAAATTGTAATCGTTTATCATTCCATAGGAACAACTGACACATGATTTGGATGGTGGATGTTTCACACAGATTTCAAAAATAAGAAAGAAAATAGTGAGATTTCATGTAATGTTCCTTTTTCCAGATGTTCTTCTCAGCATTGAGGAAAGTCATACAGTTCAGTTTTTGTCTCAATGTTTCCTTTGTTCTTCAACACTGATGATGAAAATGTGAGATAAACTTTTGACAACAGCATGCATGTGTTTTTGTATTGACACCTCAACAGAAGCATCAGTGTGTGTTGCGAGCGCAGTAATACACAGCTGTGTCTTCAGTCTGCAGATTCTGTCCTCTCAGAGTCACCGTGCTGCTGGAGCCGTCTTTAGAAATACTGAACTTGTTTTTTAGAGAATCTTTAGAACCAATTGTTCCACCACCCCAGATGTCGTTTATCCATTCCAGAGTTTTTCCCGCAGGTTGTCGGATCCAAGCCGTGGCGTAGCTGTTGTCAGTAACAGAGTAGCCGGATACTTTACAGTTGAGGGTTAAAGAATCTCCTGGCTTTAACATCACTGAGGTGACCTGAGTGAGTTCTACTGCACAGTCCACATCTGAAAAAAATAAGAGATGTCACAATTTCAGTCAGAAATGTCTTTACAGTATGTTATAACTGCAATAATTTGCTCTGAGCTCTGAGTACATGATTGAAGTGAAACTCACAGGATAAAGCTGCCAGCAGCAGCAAAAATGGAAGTAACATAGTTGAACTAAAAGCAGTGCTAAATTCTCCAGAGCCCACAGTGACCGAGGCTGATATTTTTCCATATGTAGTTGGAAGGGGGGAAATTTTGCATCAACATTTGCATATTGTTATGCTCTTCCATTCAAAACAGCCTGCTGGTTTCTGTCTTCGACAGGTTTTAATCATCAGAATGATAAAAAAAAATGTTCTTTGGTGCTGAATTTGGTTTGTTTGTATTAAAGACTGAATATGGAAGTGAAATTTAGTCCTGTAAATGATTTTAAATCTCCTTACTCATGGAAACTGGAAGTCCAGATCATCACACACTTGTCTCATGGGACATTATTTTGTTAAAATCTTGAATAAATTTGCTGATCTGAGCAGAAATGTCCATCAATGTCAATCATTTCACACTAAAAGACAACAGCAATGTTTTGGGAGGCACATCACATTAGAATGAAAAACTCCTTCATTCATTTACAGTAAACACTTTATCCTGGTCAGGGTTGCAGTGGATCTGGAGACTATTCCAGGTAATACTGGGTGTGGTGAGTGGATGTGTACAGGATGAGACATCATTCTATCGCAGGCCACTACACACATATTCTTATGTTCACTCCCAAATATATGGGATTTTTAAAGTCAATAAACACACACACAGACACACACACACACACACAACATGCAGTAAAACTCACTCAGTAATAACATGTAAGTCATACAAGAGACAATCTAAAAGTTTTGGTTCTTTGACCTCCATGAATACACTGCTGATGAAAGTGCAAGATTGTTATGTGACTACAGCAAAAATGTTCTTTTTTATTGATGTCTCAGGAGAAGTATCACTGTGTGTGTCGAGCGCAGTAATACTCTACAGTGTCTTCTGTCCTCATGCTGTTCATGTGCAGATACACCTGCTTCTTACTGTTGTCTCTGGAGATGGTGAAGCGGCCATTAACTGCACTGGAGAAAAACTTCCTATCACTATCATCCTCGATAGTTGCAACAAATCCCAGCCCTTTTCCAGGAGCCTGTCTGATCCAAGCCATCCAGGAGCTCCCAAAGTTAAATCCAGAAGCTGTGAAGGTCAGTTTATGAGACTGATCAGGTTTGATGATCACTGAATCAGACTCAATCAGTGTCTGACTGCAGGAATCTGAAATACAAGGACATACAAAGACAGGTTTTACAGTTAAAATGAAAGAAATAAAGAAGGGAAAAGATGTTATATTTTAATTGTGAAATTGAGAAGAATAACATTGAATGAACATTGCGAGAGCAAAGTAACTCAAAACTCTGCCTCGTCCCATCTCAAAGAATTCAAATGATTCCTGTTGCTGTAAATGAACATAAACTGCTGGTGTGTTGTTGAGCTGAATGTCTCGGCATAAATGGTTCAAACGCAGGATTTCATTTGCATGTCACGCCCACTGGAGACGTAAAAAGATTCACAGAGGAACAGCCATGAAGATAAAAAATTGACGGTAAAACTCCAGCTGTGTTTCCTGCTGTCAAGTCCATAACTGTTCTTTCCTCATTAGATCTCATGTCCTTTTCGTGCATCACTGTGTATCACTGTAACACCCAGAAGAACATGAAGTTTTCTGATCACTGATCATCACTGAACAACACAAACTTTACAGATTTCATTTTTCAGCTGTGTCTCTCATCCAGATTATCCGAGAGAAACTGAATGGAGTTCCAGAAAAAATTCAGTTCACAAATCATCACTGACTGATTCAGTCAGGAGCTCATGCCAACTTGCCTGTTGTTAAAGCTTTGTCAGGTCTATAATATGAAGATCCACGGGCTGATTTTGCATGTGCCGAGGATGAGAGCAATGACACATTTTACAGTTTGTCAGTTCAGTTTAGTGGTTGTTTTTAATAATTGGTGAACATGCAAGTGACCTTCAAAGTTCTTGTAATTTCGTAATTTCCTTCAATTTCGAGATGGTTGTTAATTATTAATGAACATATTTGATAGAAAGAAGAAATGTTTTTAGTCACTGTCTATTTCAGTGTTTATAATATTGTTGAAGGTGTCTGAATTGATATGTTGAGTGTGTTACTGTTGTTATTGAAACGATGTCTCTGCTCCTAATCCTGAGAGATAAGACTTGTCTTTTCTCATTTCAGAAAAAAAGCAAGTTTCATGAGTTTAACCTCAGGAGAAGTGAGATACTGCCCTCTATAGGTGCAGAAACATTTACACATTTATTTTCACTGTTCATGAAATATTCTGTGAAATGAATGAAAGGTTCAATCTGACGAATCTTTTATAATTTGAATACAGTTCTTTGATTAAAACTTCATTCCAATGAAATTTATTTAAAACATGAGGAGGAGATTCATCTGATGGAGAATGTGTGGCTTTTAATGGAATAGAAGCCTGTTTATCAAATGCTATAATTTTCAATCAAATTTGAAAGTATCAGTGAAACAGGATTGATAAGTTTTGTATCTTGTGGACATTCTGTTATACTGTACACTGTATGAGGTGTTTTTGTACAGGGATGTTGATTTTGTCTCACTGTGGATCACGAGCGCACAGTGGCGGTTCTAGACCAAAATTACTAGGGGGGCCGAGGTGGGGCCAGTGTTTTTTCAGGGGGGCACATATGGGCAAAACATGGCAATATTTAAGCGTTCAAAATGTTTTGTTTAGTTTATTTAAAACCAAAACAAAATACATTGAGCATAAATACAATGAGATAAACATTCTGTCTCAATAGCCTAAACATAAAATAAACTGTGCTCAGTAAATCTTAAAACCATGTTTCTCTTTTTTGTAAAATAAGATTTCTATTTTTGCATACAATGAACCTTTTCTTCAGACGTGGCTGCACTGGAGTGTTGTCCAAGCACTTGCTGATATCTGGAGAAAGGTGAATACAGTAAATATGAGAGTGCGACTGAGAACAACATTTATTTATCATTATTCATTTATTATTATATCTATTATTTGTATTTTATATTTATTAATTGGCGGCACGGTGGTGTAGTGGTTAGCGCTGTCGCCTCACAGCATGAAGGTCCTGGGTTCGAGCCCCGGGGCCGGCGAGGGCCTTTCTGTGCGGAGTTTGCATGTTCTCCCCGTGTCCGCGTGGGTTTCCTCCGGGTGCTCCGGTTTCCCCCACAGTCCAAAGACATGCAGGTTAGGTTAACTGGTGACTCTAAATTGACCGTAGGTGTGAATGTGAGTGTGAATGGTTGTCTGTGTCTATGTGTCAGCCCTGTGATGACCTGGCGACTTGTCCAGGGTGTACCCCGCCTTTCGCCCGTAGTCAGCTGGGATAGGCTCCAGCTTGCCTGCGACCCTGTAGAAGGATAAAGCGGCTAGAGATGATGAGATTTATTAATTATTATTCAGACTTCACACTTTCAGGGTAGGCTATATGAATTGTAGGTCGACACTGCTCACACACATACATTTATTCAACATCACAAACCTGATGGTGCTGTACTTGATATGCATGGTGAATCTGGTTGTCCCAATGACTTGTTGGGTTGTCCCTCATTCTGTCCCTCAATCTGATCCTGAA
This sequence comes from Neoarius graeffei, assembly GCF_027579695.1. Taxonomy (NCBI): domain Eukaryota; kingdom Metazoa; phylum Chordata; class Actinopteri; order Siluriformes; family Ariidae; genus Neoarius; species Neoarius graeffei. Next base: position 9,259,132 of record NC_083588.1, read on the forward strand.
TGTCTTCATCCTCACTCTCAGATTGCCTTTCAGATGCCTCACTTTCCACCTCTCCAACCACCACCTCTGGCTCTCTCTCCACCTCTGGCTCTCTCTCCTCTTTCATAATCTTCATCTTCCTTACTCTCTCTATGTTGCTTTTTGCCAACAGGGACAAAAAAGGACATAATCTCCTTCTTGCTTCTTTCCATGATGATAGCCTACAGTAGGTCTGTACTAAAAAGTAAACGGAGAGGAATGTAGCCTCTACATATCAAAAGGCCATTCAAGTTTTACAAGCAGGTTAAACACTGTCGGTTATTTTACCCATTTCCCAAAAATATTAAGTTAGGCTACTTATTGCTGTGCAACGCACTTTTAAGAAAGCGCAATAAAACGGATTTATTATTGTAGTGAACAACAACAGTAAAACACGGATATGTGCAAACACTGACGTTACGAAATTGAATAATTTTCCTTACCTTCGCCTCTTTGCAGTAGCCTAGTTCTTGCAGGGCTGCAATCTCTCACGTCCGAAGTTTACACACTGTAAAAAAAAATATATTTGTTGTTTTAACTTAAAAAAGTTAGTGCAAGGGTTGCCTTAAGGGCTGCCTTAAAATTTTGAGTTCACTGAAAATTAATATAGTAAGTTCACAACAATTTAACTTACTATGTGAATTCCAGTGAACTCAAAATTTTAAGGCAGCCCTTGCACTAACTTTTTTTAAGTTAAAACAACAAATATTTTTTTACAGTGCAATTCGCGCTGCTGCGGGTCTTTCTGCTGCAGGTAACAGTGTGCGTGTAGCGCTTTAAGGAGTCCGTGTAGAACACTCCGTCATGTCAGTTCCGATCTTCGAGCCAGCGCACGTCAAAATTAATAAATCTTGTTACCTGTTCAGCACAGGGGCCACAACAGGGGCCAGGAGCAATTTTACAGGGGCACTGGCCCCCCCTGGCCCCCGTTTAAAACCGCCTATGCGAGCGCAGTAATACACAGCTGTGTCTTCAGTCTGCATGTTCTGCCCTGTTAATGTTACTGTGCTGCTGGACGTGTCTCTGAAACGGATCTTGCTCTTGAGTGAATCTTTGCTGCTGGTATCACTGGAGCTGCAGTACCAGCTGGTCCATTCCAGCGCGTGTCCTGATGCCTGTCGTATCCAGTTAGTACAGGAACTTGTGGCTGAGTATCCAGTGATCTTACAGGGGACTGAAAATGATTCTCCAGGCTTAACCACCATGACTGCAGGCTGAACCAGTTCAATACATTTAATTCCTGTGAACAACAAACAATTATTCAGGTGCCTTCTTTCTAAAGGAAATATGTCCACAATTATCTGTTTCTCTCCAAAATTCTCCACATACTTACCAGATGCAGCTGTTAACAGCAGGAGTACAAATGTTGAGAACATGGTTTGCATGGAACCTGAACCTGGAACCTCACTTCTCTTGAGTGCACCTCAAATATTTTATAGGGGGTTTGATTTGCATGACAGTGTTGAGGCTTTCATAAAGGCACAGCAGGCTTAGAGACATGAGGCATTTCCTGCAAATGGAAAAACATGTACACATTCACAAAATATAAGAGTTCCTGACGATTTACTGACTAATTCACCAAACAGTGTGGATTCTGCAGCTTGGTTTCATGAGATACTGATATAATCGATCTGTAAGGTCTTAGCTTCAGAACAATGTTGTAGTTAGAGTTTAGGACTTTAATGTAAATCCCAGGAGAACATGTTCTCATATTTATTCCACTCTCTCAGTCCTTTGAAGCTCAGCATGTTGGGTAGATGTTGTGTGAATAGAGAAATAGCGCCCCTCACAGACCTTAAAGCTGAAAGAAAAACATCATGTTCAGACATTTCTAATGTGGCTGCAGGATAAATATACAGGAGACACAACAAGACCAAAGGTGGAGGAAACTTGCTAAATTTGACTGTTTGTCAAAAAAGGAAAATAATTTTCACTTCTACTGGTGAGAAACAGCTGCATTATTTTTCTCTGGCTGTTCAATAGCTTCTTGATGGCAGAGAATAGATTTATGGATGATTTACTCAACCTTCCTTTTTCTCCAGAATGCCTTTGGAGGAGAAACGAAAAGTCAGTGGACTAATGACACATTTTCTGATCAAATACAAATTCCACAAAAGGACAGACAACAGAACTGCACTTTTAGTGTTTTATTGTAATAATTTACTCCACATTATTCGGATGATGCCATGGATCTAAAAATAGCACAAACTTCAAACTTTCTTGCAATGGAACGAAAATTATGACTGAGAGGGCGTGGCAGCGGGGGCGTGGTCAAGCCCCAGTTTGTTATTGGAGGGCGAGGCCGGTGATGGTCAGTGGCAAAATGATCACACCTGTGTCAAATTACTGGTCCGTGTGTGTGTGTGTGTGTGTGTCTTTGTCTTTCAGTGCCAGCTGAGGGCTGATGTGGAGGGAGAAAGCGCCTCCCTGTGTGCTGTGTTTGGATGTGAAATCATCAAAAAATCTGAAACATAAATTGCCCTGCAGTGAACCCGCCTGTCCCAGTGCTTCAGTTTTTCACCACCCCGAAAAAAAAGTGTTACAGATGGTTTACAGAGCTATAAGCACCGAGTTCATGATTGAAGTGAAACTCACAGGATGAAGCTGCCAGCAGCAGCAAAAATGGAAGGAACATCGTTGAACTCAAAGCAGTGCAAAATTCTCCAGAGCCCACAGTGACTGAGGCTGATATTTCTCTATCTGTAGTTGGAAGGGGGGGAATTTTGCAGATTTGCATATTGTGATGCTGATCTATTCAAAACAGCCTGCTGGTTTCTGTCCTTGACAGGTTTTAATCATCAGAATGAAAATTGTTCTTTGGTGCTGAATTTGGTTTGTTTTTATGAAAGACTGAATGTAAGAATGATAATTATTCTCAATGCTTGAGGATATTGGGATCATGAGAATGGAAAAATTCTCCTTTTTTTTCAAAGTCATGACAAAATGCTCTCACACTTTCTCACACATGATACACAAACTCTGATTTGCTGGGGTGATTATTCTTATTTAATGATATAACAGTAGAACAAATTCTCGACAGAGATGTGATTATAATAGTGTGTATAAATGTGCAGCAGTGTTAGAGCTGTAGCACTGGGGATTCAAATCTACACCACAAACGAATAAAAAATTAACATGAAACCCTGGTGTAATTTGTGGGATTATTTTTTTTTTTAGTTCGATGTGGATGGATAAGTTTTGTATCTTGTGGTCATTCTGTTATACTGTACACTGTATGAGGTGTTTTTGTACAGGGATGTTGTTGATTTGTCTCACTGTGTGGTCTTCGAGCGCAGTAATACACAGCTGTGTCTTCACTCTGCATGTTCTGTCCCCGTAAGGTCACAGTGTTACTGGAAGTGTCTCGAGAAACAACAAACTTGTCTTTCAGTGAATCTTTCTTTTCAATGTTCCCATTATAATAAATGGCGTTGATCCATTCCAAAGGTTTTCCTGTAGGTTGTCGAATCCAAGCTGTTCCATAGTGGCTGCTGCTGTCAGTGATCGAAGCTCCAGACACTCTACAGGTGAGGGTTAAAGTCTCTCCTGGCTTTATCACCACTGAGTCTGGCTGGATGAGCTCAGTAGCACAGAACACATCTGTGAAAAGAGAAAAAGAAAAGGTTGACATGTTGAACTGAAAGGATCAGATGAACTCACAGGATGTGAGTTCACAGGATGAAGCTGCCAGCAGCAGCAAAAATGGAAGGAACATCGTTGAACTCAAAGCAGTGCAAAATTCTCCAGAGCCCACAGTGACTGAGGCTGATATTTCTCTATCTGTAGTTGGAAGGGGGGGAATTTTGCAGATTTGCATATTGTGATGCTGATCTATTCAAAACAGCCTGCTGGTTTCTGTCCTTGACAGGTTTTAATCATCAGAATGAAAATTGTTCTTTGGTGCTGAATTTGGTTTGTTTTTATGAAAGACTGAATGTAAGAATGATAATTATTCTCAATGCTTGAGGATATTGGGATCATGAGAATGGAAAAATTCTCCTTTTTTTTCAAAGTCATGACAAAATGCTCTCACACTTTCTCACACATGATACACAAACTCTGATTTGCTGGGGTGATTATTCTTATTTAATGATATAACAGTAGAACAAATTCTCGACAGAGATGTGATTATAATTGTGTGTATAAATGTGTAGCAGTGTTAGAGCTGTAGCACTGGGGATTCAAATCTACACCACAAACGAATAAAAAATTAACATGAAACCCTGGTGTAATTTGTGGGATTATTTTTTTTTTTAGTTCGATGTGGATGGATAAGTTTTGTATCTTGTGGTCATTCTGTTATACTGTACACTGTATGAGGTGTTTTTGTACAGGGATGTTGTTGATTTGTCTCACTGTGTGGTCTTCGAGCGCAGTAATACACAGCTGTGTCTTCACTCTGCATGTTCTGTCCCCGTAAGGTCACAGTGTTACTGGAAGTGTCTCGAGAAACAACAAACTTGTCTTTCAGTGAATCTTTCTTTTCAATGTTCCCATTATAATAAATGGCGTTGATCCATTCCAAAGGTTTTCCTGCAGGTTGTCGAATCCAAGCTGTTCCATAGTGGCTGCTGCTGTCAGTGATCGAAGCTCCAGACACTCTACAGGTGAGGGTTAAAGTCTCTCCTGGCTTTATCACCACTGAGTCTGGCTGGATGAGCTCAGTAGCACAGAACACATCTGTGAAAAGAGAAAAAGAAAAGGTTGACATGTTGAACTGAAAGGATCAGATGAACTCATAAAGCTTCGATCCAAACACTCACAGGGGGCGAGAGCCAGCAGCAGCAGTGGAGCTGAAGCAAACATGTTTGTGTTGAACGAGGACTAATGAGAACCGCTTCCTCTCGAGATAAGCACGGTGCTAATATTACAAGAGGAGATGGAGATTTGCATAAACATTACAGAGGAGCTGTGTTGAGTGCAGCTCTGCAGATGTTCATCACAGTCAAATCACATGTCTCAATTTAACATCAATTTAATGTGGGAAATAATTAATTTATGATTATTACGAGTAAGATTTTTTTGTATAAAATAATGGTTCATAAATAAATAAATGATGCAATTCTCCCTTCTTATTTTGGTTGTCATGAAAAATAAACTGAATTTTTGCCATAATACATCAAAATAATAATAATAATAATAATAATAATAATAATGAGAAAAACAAGCTTTTATATCATTATCAGCCCTGTTCAGAATTGCATGAAGACAGAGATCAATCTCATGTGTATGAAGATCCTAGTTTATGATTTTTAATGTTTATGATGGCAATGTCAAATCATGAAGTTTCATTTATCGATCCAGAAGAGCAGTGCATCACTGAACCCCTCATTCTAATGGTGCTGGTTCTCAACGAATGAGTAACATTATTTGTTGTCTTGTGGACTCCTGAACACAAATCATTCTGGTGTTGATCGGAGCATGAATTTAAACAGCTAAATTTGTGAGATTATTTTGTCTTTGTGCACTGTGTGAAGTGAACATACTTTCCAGGCAACAAGAGGCACAATTCTCAGCTCCATCACATCTGTAGACGAGGAGATTTACCTCAAACTGATCAGAGCAGTTTAAAGAACTGGAATATGATCATCAATCAAGCTGTTAAAGCCAAACTTTCAATGTCCAAAGACAGACATTATGTTCAAATCATAAACTGTGATGTTCATATCACCTGGCCTTTGGAGAGTCTGAATGCTGCAGTTACACTTCACCTCCTTCACATTAACTATGGATTGGAATGGAATGGATTGACAGATTATTCATGATGGATTAACTGTATATCCAGCCCAGGACAAGAAATAATTTCATGTTGAGGCCAAAGATGAAACATGAGGTTGATTTCCCTTTGTCTTTGAAATACAGAGGGGTCTGAGCCCTGCGAGCTCATTTATACCAGGCATCCCTGGGGACAAGTGGACTGCAGGGAGATGAAAATGAACAGGGATGTTTTTGTACAGGACTGCAGGGAGTCTGTAGTGCTGTGTGTCTCTGGCACAGTAATACACAGCCGTGTCCTCGGTCTGAGAGTTTTGTCCTCTTAAATAAACTGTTCTGCTGGATGTGTCCTGGCTGAAACTGATCTTGCTCTTTACTGTATCTTTGAGATTAGTGCTACCATCACTACACAGATATCCGAGCCATTCAAGAGCTTTCCCAGCAGGTTGTCGTATCCAGTTAATACAATAGCTCGACTCTGAGGTCTTACAAGAGATGGAGAACGACTCTCCAGGTTTCACGAGCACAGAGGCTGACTGAGTGAGCTCCACAGCACCAACACCACCTGAGAACAACAACAATAAAACATCATCAAATCATTTGCCCAACCAGGTATGAAATCTAAACTCATTCAGCCAACATGGAGACTTACAGAATGCAGCTGTGAGCAGCAGCAGCACTGATGAGAGCATCGTTGTATGGGATAAAACTGAAGTGAATTAAACTGTTCAGCTGCTCTCCTCCTCACCACACACACACTCACAATCACCAACCTCATATAAGAGACATCAGTGAAGGATTTGCATCAAATGCATCACATGACCTTGAAGACTCGGGTTTTAAAACTAAACACTTGCATATCTCTGTGACCAACTGATTCAAGTTTCAAAGTGTTTCAAAGTGTTTGTCATAGGCACAGTAAGGAACATGTCCTCTTGCACAATGAAATTCTTTGTCTATCGTCCACCATGAGTGCCAAATTACAACAATAAATAGGTGGAAGAAATCAGAGAAAGTAAAGGCAATATAGTGCAAAATAAAAAGCAAAAAAAAAAAGTATATTACAAAATAAAGGTAATGTATTTACCTTTTTTTTTCCTTATGTACCTCAGAGCCAGTCACTGAGGGTGGGGTGCAAGCCAAGTGTGGACAGTTTATGGGTGAGTTTGTGGGGGTTGACCCTGTTGAAGGCAGAGCTGTAGTCAACAAAGAGTCTTCTGATGTCGGAGTCTTTGTTTTCCAGGTGGGAGAGAGTATAATGGAGGGCAGCAGCGATGGCATCTGAGCTGGACCTGTTGGGCCTGTAGGCATACTGCAGGGGGTCCGGTATACTGGTTTGAATGTGGGCCAGTACCACTCTCTCAAAGCACTTTGAGATGAATGGAGTGAGTGCGATCGGCCTGAAATCATTCAGGCAGGTGGGTGGGCTCTTCTTGGGAAGAGTGACAATGGTTGTGGTCTTGAAGCAGGAGGGAACAGTGCTCTGGCTGAGGGAAAGGTTGAAGATAGCAGTGAAAACATCAGCCAGCTCATTGGCACATACTCTGAGGGACCGCCCAGGGATGTTGTCTGGTCCTGCTGCCTTCCTGAGGTTGATCTTCCTCAGAGCTTTGTGTACCTGGCCTGATGAGACTGTTGATGGGAGACTGTTGATGGTGGTGGTGCGTTGGTTGGTGCAGGTGTGTGTGCCTCCTCTCTGTGCTGTAGCTGGAGGTCTCAAAGCGGGTGTAGAAAGTGTTGAGGTCATCTGGCAGGCTTTTTGTGGAGCTGATGGTGCCGGTCCTAAAATCTGTGAAGTGCTGCAGGCCTTGCCACATCCGCCCAGGGTCGGCAGTAGAATAGAAGCTGTCCAGCTTCTCTCTGTACTGCCTCTTGGCCACTGTAATGGCTTTCCTCAGTCCATACTTTGCCGCTTTGTACTCCATTTCATTGCCTGATCTAAATGCAAGAGAGTGAGCATGCAACATGCATCATACCTGACTGTTTATCCAGGGATTTTGGTTCGGGAACTTCCTGATCTGTATGGTGGGCACGATGTTGCAGACCCTTATATTTCTAGAACAGCGGCTCTGACAGTAGTTTCAGCTTCAAGGTTTACAGAACAGTGCTTGTTCTAATATGTTTTCATTTCTAAATAATTTACACAGACATATCATGGATGCTCTACATAAATTGATTTAAAACATGGGGAGGAGATTCATCTGATGGAGAATGTGTGGCTTTTAATGGAACAGAAGCCTCTTTATCATGTACTATAATTTTCAATCAAATATTCAAGGATCAGTGAAATAGGCAATCAGGATTAAATGCTGAATTTAAAATGATTATGATTATCAATGCTTGAGGATATTGGGATCATGATTGTGGAAAAATTATACTACTCTTCAAAGTCATGACAAAATGCTCTCACACTTTCTCACACATGATATACAAACTCTGACTGGTTGAAGTGATTACTGTTCCCGAATGATATGACAGTATACCAAGTTCTTGTTTGTGATGAGATTATCATAGTGTGCAGAATGTGAAGTGTAGCGCTTGTACTCTGGACCTGTGGAAAAGCACTAAATATCTACCTAGGCTCGGTAGAGAGGTATGGCTTAAAAAATCTCACAACTCTGGAAAAAAAAAAAACTAATCAGGAAACACTTATTAAGAAGTGGAACAATTGGCAGATTTATTGAATATATACACCAGCTGTGCACTCCAGGCACAGCGTTAACATGGAAATGTTGTGACTGAGTCACAGACAAGAAAAGAAAAATTTAAAGAAGAGCTCTTCAAAATAAAATAAATAAGGATAATTCAGTCCTTGGTTCCCAAAAATATCAAAAATGTGTCCCCAATAAGAGTCCGTTCCTAAAAAATAATCCTATATAACAGTTCAAACTCAGGTTGAGTCAATGGAGTTAACTGGTCAAGAGTACTCTTATCTGGTATCAGTGATTCAAGTGGGTTCCGCTGAGGCAGTCACACAGCTGGCCACACCGCTCTCCTGACCATCCTCAAGGCCAATTTATGCTGACAACCCAGTCCTCGCAGACGTTGTCGCAGACAGCGTCTGCGTAGCCCCCCCCCACTTTCACAGACGCTCTGTGCGCACCTCCCAAAAATTGTGACCACGGCAGAAGCCTCGCAGACAGCGTCGCAGACAAGAGGGCTCTGACTGGTCCACTCTACATCCGCTGTACACGCACTTCCGCTTCCCTACTTTCCCGGTTTGTTTTGTTTTCATGACCGGCATTTTTAAAAACACGAGCGAAGATGGAGCAGCATGAAGAGCGGTTGATTGAGGAAGTACATACATCTATACAACTCCAGATCTAGTCATTATATAAAAAATTTCTAGTCATTATAAGTAACCGGAGGATAAACACTCCACTAACCACACCCACCAACTAGCGACTTCCCGCCCCCTTGCGTTGTGCCGGTGAATAACATCGCGCACGCCTATACTCCCCGCTCAACAATAAATTACAACTGTCTGCGAAAAGCTATCTGAGAAAGCCTTGTCGCAAGAGCATGCAGAGGCATTACGTCCTCGCTGGGCTTGGCTCGCCATCTTGGAATCTGTTTCTTTATCCACAAAAAAAACCCAGCCTACACAAAATGTAGACTCATGAGTGTTCTAATTCTGAGATCTCATTTCTTCATATTCTGTTACTCATTTCTGTAACCAGTATCCAAGGGTACATCCCTTTTTAACCATAATGTGAATAACTCATTACATTAACCCACAATGTTACAATATACAGTAAGCATTCACATTACTTTCTCCCCAGTGTAAAGAAAATGTATTGCATGAATTAAACAATAAATTTTCTAGTTCAATCTTAAGTGTGTATTGTGTCTTTTCATATATTGTTAATTGCTGTATCAACACCTTTTAACCATTACAACACTATTATAACATATTTACATTATTAGGAATGACATTTCCTTTTCTTAGCTTCAGCAAAAATATACACATGAACTCAAAATGATTGCATATGCAACGCAGTTACAGTGAAAACCATCACCACTCGCTAACTGGCTTAAAGCAAGTGGTTTAATGTGAACAAATAAATGCCATGTTCCTTTCAGATTGTTCAGAACACAGTTCGGTGCAGTGCTGGCCACTGTATTAGGCAGCACGGCATGCTAGAGCATTCACTAACTAGTCAGGACACGATGATATGCGGTATACCAAAGTGGGTAAAAACATTAACACTACTTCCAAATAGGAAGCGCAATTGCAAATGGGATAACTAATATAAAGGTTCATTATGAAAATAATACAATTCTATCTCATGCAATATATGCTGATATCTCATACGGTGATATCTCATGCAATATACGCTGCACATTTACTGTTATTGTTGTAAATGAATGAATTTGATAAAGCACTCACAGGAAGCAGTTGCCAGCAGGAGCAGTCGAGATGGAGAGAACATGGTATATGTTGTTTGTACTGGGGTCTTCTCTGTTCTCCAATGCTTAACAGAGACCATCACATAAATAGATCGATATCCAGCCCTGATGCTTGTATTTGCTTATCTGCTGATGATGGGAGGACAACAGATTTAAAATTTATTTAATTCTTGAGGAAGATATTCATCTTATGGAGAATGTGTGGCTTTTTAATGGAACAAATCTTTGCCATGACAGAAAGCTCTTTTCCAACTTCAATACCAGGTCAATAATAGAGGGAATTATACATACAGAGAAACTCACAACAAGGATTAGATACTAAATTTAGAGCGATAATTATTATCTGTGCTTGAGGAAATAAATTCCACGCCTGCCCACTTCTGCATTTATTTTTCTTTGCAATATTTTCTCACAAACTCTGTTGGTTCTTTTTCTCACAATATAAACACATTAGTCCTTGAAACCGCAGTGACGTGAACAAGGATGAAGCAGAAAACGTGTCACGCAGCATCACATGAGCTCCCAATACACTGCCATGTTCATGTTTCTGGTCTTTTGTGGCTCCCACAAGCTTCATATCTGACCACATGCTCCTGTGACTTTCTTACAGCTGATTCCCATCCTGATGCACACCTCAAGTTTGGACTTTTCTGACAATTGTTTCTTCTTCTTTTTTTTTCAAAATGAAACATATTTCTAGACACATTGTTGGACATAAGTCCTCTCTCAGTCCGTTTAATCTCTCAGTCATTTTATCCTCAACATGTGGGGCAGATGTTGTCGAAGTAGAGAAAGAGCGCCTCTCAGAGGACTTGAAGCAAAATAAAAAGCAGAATGTTCATGAAGATGTTCATAATAAATGACTCTGGGGTTCAGTTTCCTGCTGAGGGAATATTTACAGCTCATGAGGATGTGCTTGTGTCAGTTTTTGTACAGCTCTGGAGTCTGTTGTGTCATTGTGAGCCTCGTGCACAGTAATAAACAGCCGTGTCTTCAGCTTTCAGACTCTTCACTTCGAGGTACAGAATGTTTTTACTGGTGTCTTTAGTGATGGAGAACTGGCCCTGCAGAGACTGAGCAAATATTGTGCCAGTGCCAGTGTCAATGCGCCCGATCCACTCCAGTCCTCGTCCTGGTTTCTGACGGATCCAGTGCGTGTAGTAGCTGCCCATTGAGAATCCGGAGACAGTACAGGACAGTGTGACTGACTCTCCAGGTCTCTTCACCACAGAAGCAGAGGAGGTCAGGGACTGTCCATAAGAATCTGGAAAAGAAGAGTATAACTCGGTAATGTTATAATCTTTATCAGGACAGAATGGCTCTTTTTCCTCCCAATAATCTCATGAAAAATCTGAAACTTACATGAAATGAGTGCAAATAAAATACAATGTCTAAAAATCATCCTTCTCCGAGTTCTGTTTCAGCCAGATTTAAAGTGTGTGGGAGTGTTATCTATCACACAGCTCACTGGAAACTAGAAGAGCCAAGAACATGCTGTTTATACCCGACTCTATTTGAATAGGGAGTGTCCATGAGCACTATGGATGGATTAAACCCACAACCACAGGCTGCTCAGTGTAGAGATGAGTGGATGATTAGAAGGTTCTATGTGGAACTCAACAACAGAATGTTTCACGGTTAGAAAGAGTTGAGAATAAAACCATTTTTAGAAGCTGAGAACCCTTAATCATCCACAGAAACTTTAAACCATTCGAACGTCTCTGAATGGGAAATGATTTTATACAGTGTAACATCAAACAGATTCACATTTCAGATGAAAAGTTTAAACAGGGATTATGGTATTTGTATAAAATTAGACAAATCGATCAACTGCCTTATTTCAATCCTTATGAATTTACCATGAAATCAGGTTCTCCAGAACAAAGAGCCTTATCTACTGATCAACACAATGCAGGTTGCTGATATGCTGTACGTAATTCTGTTTAATCTGAGGGTCATGATTCACAGCAGAATGTGAGAAGAACTAGATAGAACTCGACACCAACGGCGTCGATGGGATGCCTCCACCCGGTAGACTTCACGCCTTATTAAGTTGTGATTTGGGGATGGATATTTGACCTCACAGTAACCTTGACCTGGTGAAATTACTTGTATTAGCCTTGGAGATATTGTGTTCACAAGGTTTTCGGACAGACATTTGACCTCACAGTGACCTTGTCGTTAGACCTTTTGATCTCAAAATCTAATCAGTTCATGTTTGTCCCAATGCGCACAGATGGTGAAAGTTTGGTGAAATTCCTTTCAGTAGCCTTTGAGATATCGTGTTCACAAGGTTGCGGGACGGACGGATGGACGCACGCACGGATGGACACACGGACAACCTGAAAACATAATAAATAAATTTATTAAATAAATAAATTTCCAGTATCGTCTTCATTTTTATTATACTGTCGCTTTCATTTTTGTACTTTTCACTTTCGCTTTCCTTTTTCCGGTTTTTTTTTTTCCGGTTTTTTCTCTTTCTTTTTTCGGAAGAACCCCGAGACCGGAAGCTTTCTTTTTTTCTCCTCCACAAGCGGAGGCCATCTGATCTGCTTTAATATCAACAGATCTTCATTTAAGGTACGTGAATCTTTTCATCATGGCACACCTTCAGCCTGTTCAGTGTGCTGAGTGCAGGATGTTTAGTCATTCTTCCTCCGTCACTAGCGATAGCTCTATTAGCTTTACTTGTGATAAGTGCAGATTAGTTAGCTCTCTGACGGAGAAGATTTCAGTGCTAGAAGCGCGTGTCCAGGCTTTAGAGCAGGTTAGTGAGCGTGAGAACAGTGTAGTTTCTGTTAGGGAAAGTCTGGACGCCCTAGGTGGAGTTAGCAATCCCCCAACTCCGGCATTAGAGCCCTTACAGCGGGGCGAATGGGTGACGGCTCGGCGGCATAAGCGTAGAGCCAAAGCTACCGCTGAGGCTCACCCACGGGAGCACCACTCCTCTCCGCGTCACGTGTCGAACAGGTTTGCTCTCCTTAGTGATGCACCCACTGAGAAACCTGAAAGAGCTCTGGTTATAGGGGACTCTATCATACGGCACGTGAAATTAGCTCAGCCTTTAGGGGCACCAGCAGCTTTAGTCAGGTGTATACCGGGAGCCAGGGCGCCGGACATAGCAGGTAATCTTAGGGTCCTAGGCAAGCACAGGTTCTCAAAGATAGTTATCCATGCAGGAGCTAATGATATACGCCTTCGTCAGTCTGAGGTTACTAAGAGTAACTTTGTAGAGGTGTTTAAATTAGCGAAGGCGATGTCCGATGCTGTAGTATGCTCTGGCCCCATCCCAATGCGGCGTGGCGATGTAGCTTACAGCAGGTTATGGTCGCTGAACTGCTGGCTGTCCAGGTGGTGCTCTGAAAACAGTGTGGGCTTTATAGATAATTGGGCTAATTTTGAGGGCACTGCTGGCCTGTTAGGGCGGGACGGTATCCATCCCACTCGGGAAGGTGCTGCTCTCATTTCCTGCAGCATAGGTCATAGTCTCAGAACAGGCCTAGTTAATTTCTGACAATCCAGAGCCAAGGCCAGGGAGCAGACGAACAGGCTAAACCGACTGTCTGCTAGCTGCACAGAGTCGTCACTCAGGGCCCACTACATCGAGACTGTGTCTGTTCCCCGAGCTCAACAAAAATGTAGAAATTTTCAGAGAGTTTGTTCCAGTAACCTAATCAATATAAAATTAGATCAGACTGACTGTACAGCTGCTGCCAGCACCTTTGATCTAAAGGTGGGGCTATTAAATATTAGATCTCTTACATCTAAAGCGCTAATGGTTAATGAACTCATTACTGATCAGGAGTTTAATGTACTGTGTTTAACAGAAACATGGATTAAGCCAAATGAATATATAGCATTAAATGAAGCGAGTCCTCCTGGATACAGTTATATACACCAGCCTCGTCTAACTGGCAGAGGAGGAGGCGTCGCGGTTATTTATAACGATTATCTAGGTGTAACACACAAACCTGGTTATAAATTTAATACATTTGAAGTTCTTCATACTCATATAATGTATGTAGCCTCAAAAGATAAGTCTACCCAGTTAATTCCATTGCTTATTATTTACAGGCCCCCGGGGCCATATTCTGAGTTTCTTTCTGAATTTGCAGATTTTATCTCAGATTTGGTTATTTCCTTAGACAAAGCTTTAGTTGTCGGAGATTTTAATATTCACTTTGATAACCCAGAAGACCCTTTAAAAACAGCGTTTGTGTCCATCTTAGATTCAGTCGGGATTAAGCAGAATGTCATAGGACCGACCCATAATGGTGGTCACACCCTTGATCTAATACTAACATTCAGATTAAACGTAGACAATATAGTCATACTTCCACAGTCTGAAGTTATCTCAGATCATTGTCTCATCTCATTCAAAATATGTCTGAGTAATAATATATGCACCTCACCACGCTACTGTATTAAACGTACTTTCACGTCAACTACTGCACAGAGCTTTATAAATGATCTCCCAGAGTTATCAACTTTGATTGGGTCATTGTCAGCCCCTGCAGAACTCGATCAGGCAACTGAATGCTTAGAGTCAACATTCCGCCATACTTTAGATAATGTAGCTCCTCTAAAAAGGAAAATGGTCAGAGACAAAAAATTAGCACCCTGGTATAATGATGACACTCGCACATTAAAACAGACCACTCGAAAATTGGAACGTAAATGGCGTCAAACAAAATTGGTAGTGTTCAAATTGGCGTGGAAGGAGAGCTTCCTGAAGTATAAAAAAGCTCTTAGTGCTGCGAGATCAACATATCTCTCCTCCCTAATAGAAGATAACAAAAATAATCCTAGATTCCTATTTAATACTGTAGCAAAATTAACCAGGAATAAGTCCACTATCAACACATGCACACCTGCAGTATGTAGTAGCAACGACTTCATGAATTTTTTTAATGACAAAATTGAGAATATCCGACAAAAAATTCAAACTACTAATTTAAGGTTAGACAATGAAAGCGACCTTGTAGTTAACAATATAACTGTATCAGATCATCAGTTAGAATGTTTTACTCCCCTAAAAGAAACGGAATTACTCTCATTAATCTCTACATCAAAAGCCTCAACTTGCGTACTAGATCCCTTACCGACACATCTATTCAAACAGATAATGCCTGGAGTAATTGAACCGCTTCTAAAAATAATAAATTCTTCTCTTATGATTGGCTATGTACCCAAATCCTTTAAACTAGCAGTTATCAAACCCCTGATTAAAAAACCTGACCTTGATCCCTGTCAGCTGTCCAATTATCGGCCAATATCAAACCTCCCCTTTATCTCCAAGATCCTTGAAAAAGCTGTGGCACAGCAGTTATGCTCATATTTACATAGGAATAACATCCATGAAATGTATCAGTCAGGATTTAGACCTCATCATAGCACAGAGACAGCTCTGGTTAAAGTAGTAAACGACCTACTGCTGGCGTCTGATCAGGGCTGTGTCTCGCTACTTGTGTTGCTTGACCTTAGTGCAGCATTTGATACCATTGATCATTCCATTCTTCTGGATAGACTAGAAAATGTTGTGGGAGTTAAGGGAATGGCCCTCTCCTGGCTCAGGTCTTATCTAACTGATCGTTATCAGTATGTCGATATAAATGGTGATATTTCTAGACGTACCGAGGTAAAGTTTGGTGTTCCACAAGGTTCTGTCTTGGGTCCACTGCTTTTTTCTCTATATATGTTACCTTTGGGCGATATTATTCGTAAACATTGTATTAGTTTCCACTGTTATGCTGATGACACACAGTTGTATGTCTCTGCAAAACCTGATGAGAGACACCAGCTTAATAAAATTGAGGAATGTGTTAAGGACATTAGACACTGGATGCTTATAAATTTCCTTCTGCTTAACTCTGACAAGACTGAAGTACTTGTGCTAGGACCACATAAAGCTAGAAGTAAGTTTTCTGATTACACAGTAACTCTGGATGGCCTTTCTGTTTCTTCACGTGCAGCAGTAAAAGACCTCGGAGTGATTATTGACCCCAGTCTTTCATTCGAAACTCACATTGATAACATCACCCGGATAGCTTTCTTTCATCTCAGAAATATTGCAAAGATAAGAAATTTAATGTCATTGCATGATGCAGAAAAACTAGTCCATGCTTTCGTTACCTCCAGGTTGGATTATTGTAATGCCTTACTGTCTGGATGTTCCAATAAGTGCATAAACAAGCTCCAGTTAGTTCAAAATGCCGCAGCAAGAGTCCTTACTAGAACTAGAAAATATGACCACATCACGCCTGTCTTATCCACACTGCATTGGCTCCCAATCAAATTTCGTATTGATTATAAAATACTACTATTGACCTTTAAAGCACTAAATGGTCTCGCACCACAGTACCTGAGTGAACTTCTGCTCCTCTATGACCCGCCACGCCTACTTAGATCAAAAGGTGCAGGCTATCTGCTGGTACCTCGTATAGTGAAGGCTACATCAGGGGGCAGAGCCTTTTCTTACAAAGCCCCACAGTTATGGAACAGCCTTCCAAGTAATGTTCGGGAATCAGACACAGTCTCAGCATTTAAGTCTAGGCTGAAAACATATCTGTTTAGTCAAGCCTTTTGTTAATGGTGTTTATGAGGTAAAGGAGTAGATCTGGAGGGTCCTCAGACATAGAGTGTTTTGGTAAACTGGGATGTATGGATGCTGTCAGTCCCCACTCGCTTGCTCACTCGAGTTTGTTGACGGTGCAGTGGCTGGCTGCTTTATGTCCCGGGGCTCCCTCATGCCTGTGTTACCTTCTGGCTCTCTCCTTTTAGTTATGCTGTCATAGTTAGTTGCCGGAGTCCCTGCTTGTACTCGGTGCAATATGTATACTGTTCCTACTTATTCAGGTGACATTGGGCATACCTAACCACCTGTGTTTTCTTTCTCTTCCCCCCCCCCCCCCCCCACCCCAAATCTGTCCCTCTGAGTTACATGGAGTCAACAGGAAATCTTTTGGTGGAGACGGTGGGGACCTCGACTGGCTATCGTAGCCTGCAGGGAATCGGCCGTCAGACGTTCTGTCGCATGTCCCAGACCCGGTGAAATGTAACTGAATTGTCTTGGCCAGGCCTAAGGGTCCCATCTGCATCTCATCATTGCTGAGGAGTGTGCTCCCATCACCCAATCAAGCATCCAGCCAGAGCAGGTCATGATATATTTTTTACCATATTAACATGCCATTGTGCGTCATGCCTGATGTAAAGACTCTCGTCTCTGTGAGCCTACCACACAGATTTAATACTTGTCATTTTTAGGGCATACCTAACAACGTGTTTTCTTTCTCTCCCCCCCCATCTGTCCCTCTGAGTTACATGTTGATCCTGGGATTGAGATGCTGGCCTCTTCTGCCCCTCGGACCTGCTTGATCCATCCTGGTGCCCTGTGTCTGGTCGGAGTTTTATCGCCCCACTCCTGTGAAGGACGGCCCCATGAGGACAGTTGAGGGTTATACCTGTTAAAACTGTTAATATTATAGTCAGGCTGTCTGTTGTTGCCCAAATGAGGATGGGTTCCCTTTTGAGTCTGGTTCCTCTCGAGGTTTCTTCCTCATGTCGTCTGAGGGAGTTTTTCCTTGCCACCGTCGCCACAGGCTTGCTCATTGGGGATAGATAGATTAGGGATAAAATTAGCTCATGTTTTAAGTCGTTCAAATTCTGTAAAGCTGCTTTGCGACAATGTTTATTGTTAAAAGCGCTGTACAAATAAACTTGATTTGATTTGATTTGATAATGCCTCCTGCACCTTAAGGTGGCGGAGGCATAACAACCCTCCCCCCCAAAAAAGCAACAAAATACGGAATAAAAGTATTTGATGGTATGAACGCATCTTTTTTATTTTTCAATAATTATTATTCTAGCATTTTTCACAAATTGCTACTGTCATTTTGCCAGTTTGTTTACATTCTAAGCAGAAATTATCTTGTTGTATGGAAGCCGTGAGAGGCCCTTCATATAATCTTTTTTTATTCACCTTGTTATCCCGAGATAACGACATAATTAATTCAGGATCTCGAGAAAACAACACAACTAATTTGAGATCTCGAGAAAACAAAACCGTTATTTTGTGATCTCTAGAAAACAAAACAATTGTTTCATGATCTCAGCTGGATCACTGTGTCTCCGTCGGTAGAGACGAAGCCGGGCCAGTCTTCTGCGGAGGTGCCGCGGACTAATTTTGAAATTATCCCTTATTAAAAGACTTAATGCAATCTCTCCCTGTGTCAACCCCTGATCAAAATATTGCCTTATTAGGTGATCGATTATTCCAGTCATTCTAATGACCAAAGTTGCGTCTATACAGAATGAGAAATATCCCCAAAGTCAGCATATCACAAGTCTCTTCTTGGCGCACCTGAATGAACCATTTCTCAGCTGTTTACTCGAGATCATGAAATAATTGTTTTGTTTTCTCGAGATCACGGAATAATTGTTTTGTTTTCTCGAGATCACGGAATAATTGTTTTGTTTTCTCGAGATCACGGAATAATTGTTTTGTTTTCTCGAGATCACGGAATAATTGTTTTCTCGAGATCTCGAAATAACGGTTTTGTTTTCTCGAGATCTTGAATTAGTTGTGTTGTTTTCTCGAGATCCTGAATTAATTGTCGTTATCTCGGGATAACAAGGTGAATAAAAAAAGGATTATATGAAGGGCCTCTCTCGGCTTCCGTATTGTTAGACATTTTGTATCAAGTTTTTATTTATCGAATTTGTTAAAAATAAAAAGATAGAACTCGACGCCAATGGCGTCGATGGGGATGCCTCCGCCTGGGAGACTACACACCTTATTAAGTTGTGATTTTGGGATGGAAATTTGACCTCACAGTAATCTTGACCTGGTGAAATTACTTGTATTAGCCTTAGAGACATTGTGTTCACAAGGTTTTCGGACAGACATTTGGCCTCACAGTGACCTTGACCTTAGACCTTTTGATCTCAAAATCTAATCAATTCATGTTTGTCCCAAAGTGCACAAATGGTGAAAGTTTGGTGAAATTCCTTTCATCAGCCTTTGATATATCGTGTTCATAAGGTTTCGGGACAGCTGCATGCACGGACGCACGGACAGACGGCCAACCCGAAAACATCATGCCTCCTGCACCTTAAGGTGGCGGAGGCATAAATATGTGGAAGTTAGATGTTGCCTGTTTCCCTATGACAATATACAGAGGATGTACAAAGTTATTTGCAGGTTTGTATCACATTTAATTACAAATACATGTATAAATGTGACCGGGTGCAGGGGCTAAAGTTTTATGTAACAATTTGCAGACAGGAGTAGTGACAGTGGAAGTTTTTGAGGATTGTCCTTGTAAGCAGTTTATGTTTAAAGAGATAGAACTTGACACTAACGGCGTCGCTGGGGATGCCTCCGCCTGGTAGACTACATGCCTTATTAAGTTGTGATTTGGGGATGGACATTTGACCTCACAGTAATCTTGACCTGGTGAAAGTACTTGTATTAGCCTTGGAGATATTGTGTTCACAAGGTTTTCAGACAGACATTTGACCTCACAGTGACCTTGACCTTAGGCCTTTTGATCTCAAAATCTAATCAGTTCATGTTTGTCCTAAAGCGTACAAATGCTGAAAGTTTGGTGAAATTCCTTTCATCGGCCTTTGAGATATCGCGTTCACAAAGTTTCGGGACGGACGGACACACGCATGACAGACGGACAACCCGAAAACATAATGCCTCCTGCAACTTACGGTGGTGGAGGCATAAAAATGGCCTGAATGTGCAGAGAGCAACAGGTTGAGATGGTTGAGTTTGCACAGACTGCCCTCTAGAGGCACAAAAGTGTTGTCAAAATATCCAGAACTGGAAGGAGAGATTTAAAAAAAAAAAAGGTTCAAATGTTCTTGCTGTCAGTAAAAAGGTCTCCCATGGAGCAGCGATACAAATGAAGGAAGTCTGAATTCCAGATTGGAGCATTTGTATCAGCATGGTTTAAAAGAAAGAAAGCGCTCAGATCCAGTATCAGTGGGAAATTAAGTAATTTATAACCGTGTCTTTTTGATGGAGTTTGTTCTTCACTCTCTGTGATGAAGCTTCTTTAATGTCATTTAAAGAGCAAAATAAAGAAACTTCCTGAAAGATGAAATGCACTGACACCACAGTTCTGCTGAATTCTTGAATCTGCTTAAAGTGTTGATTTATGTTTTGTGGGATTTTTTTTTTAAGTTCATCTTGCTGAATAAGTTTTGTATCTTGTGGACATGTGAATCTTCCACTAAACCTGGTTGAGACTAGAGGTGTGGATTGGGACTGGGATGACTCTTAGTTTGTTGGGTGAAGAACCATCAGAGCCACAATTCACACACCATGCTGACACTGATGCCATTTCTACCTCTGGGAGTTTTTCCAGTGTTTCCAGGGGCAAAGTTGATAGATATATGTATATATTCATCTCATCTCATTATCTCAAGCCGCTTCATCCTTCTACAGGGTCGCAGGCAAGCTGGAGCCTATCCCAGGTGACTACGGGCGAAAGGCGGGGTACACCCTGGACAAGTCGCCAGGTCATCACAGGGCTGACACATAGACACAGACAACCATTCACACCTACGGTCAATTTAGAGTCGCCAGTTAACCTAACCTGCATGTCTTTGGACTGTGGGGGAAACCGGAGCACCCGGAGGAAACCCATGCGGACACGGGGAGAACATGCAAACTCCATACAGAAAGGCCCTCGCCGGCCCCAGGGCTCGAACCCAGGACCTTCTTGCTGTGAGGCGACAGTGCTAACCACTACACCACCGTGCCGCCCATATGTATATATTTTGAAGAAAAAAATCTAGTTCAGGCCCTTCCTACATTTGTTTTAAATCCAGAAACACGTGGATATTTGGAGCAGTAAAGAGATACAGAGAATGTTTTCCTATCAATTCCAGCTGAAGCAGCTTCAGTTAGTTCAGATACAGTCTGTGTCTGGTTTTTGTACAGCTGCTTCCTCAGCTCCAGTCACTGTGGCTCTTCGGGCGCAGTAATAAACCGCAGTGTCCTCTGTCCTCAGACTCTTGGCCTCTAAGTACTGTGTGCTTGCTGGGACATTTTCTGTCATGGTGAACTGGTTCTTCACAGACTCTGCATATGTTGCTTGATTCCTGCCTGTATCCATCCTCCCAATCCATTCCAGAGCTTTCCCTGGTTTCTGTCGTATCCAGTCTATGTAGTTGCTCGTCATCGAATATCCACTTATTTTACAAGAAATCTTCACAGTTTCTCCAGGTCTCTTTACCACAGCAGGAGACTGGTCCAGTCTGATCTCAGCACTGCAAAAACCTGCCAGATAAAGCAATCAGAAATAATCATGAACACATTCAATCATACACTCAGTGGGAAACATATAAAGAAGTCTCAGAGACCTTGTGTTAACATGAGGATAAAAATGCACTGCTGAATGACGCTCAGCTCCATAATCAAACTCTGTGATGGCTGGAAGTTCTGGAATTCAGTTGGGTGATATGAGATTTAGCTGAGCAATGCACTGATTTTTATGCAGAGCAAATAAGAACAGGATGGATTTGCATCAACATCCTTTTAACCAATAGAGTCAGGTCTATAATATGAAGATCCACGGGCTGATTTTGCATGTGCCGAGGATGAGAGCGATGACACATTTTACAGTTTGTCAGTTCAGTTTCGTGGTTGTTTTTAATAATTGGTGAACATGCAAGTGGCCGTCAGAGTTCTTGTAATTTAGTAATTTCCTTCACTTCAGAGATGGTTAATTATGAATGAACATATTTTATTGAATGACTAAGGCACTGTTGATATCAGTGTTTCTAATATACATGTTGAAGGTGTCCGAATTGATATGTTGAGTGTGTCTCCTCTCATCTCATCTCATTATCTCTCGCCGCTTTATCCTGTTCAACAGGGTCGCAGGCAAGCTGGAACCTATCCCAGCTGACTACGGGCGAAAGGCAGGGTACACCCTGGACAAGTCGCCAGGTCATCACAGGGCTGACACATAGACACAGACAACCATTCACACTCACACCTACGGTCAATTTAGAGTCACCAGTTAACCTAACCTGCATGTCTTTGGACTGTGGGGGGAAACTGGAGCACCCAGAAGAAACCCACGCGGACACAGGGAGAACATGCAAACTCCGCACAGAAAGGCCCTCGCCAGCCATGGGGCTCGAACCCAGACCTTCTTGCTGTGAGGCAACAGCGCTAACCACTACACCACCGTGCCGGCCATGTTGAGTGTGTTACTGTTGTTATTTAGACGATGTCTCTGCTTCTAATTCCGAGAGATAATACTTGTTTCTTTTCTCATTTCAGAAAAAAAAGCAAGTTTCATGAGTTTAACCTCAGGGGAAGTGAGATACTGCCCTCTATAGGTGCAGAAACATTTACACATTCATTTTGACTGTTCATGAAATATTCTGTGAAGTGAAGAAATGAAAAAAGGTTCAATATGACTAATCTTGAAAGAATATAATTTTAATGCAGTTCTTTGATTAAAACTATTGTTTGTGTGTTTGAAATGACACAAACTATGAAAATTTCATTCCAGTGAAATTTACTGAAAACATGGGGAGGAGATTCATCTGATGGAGAATGTGTGACTTTTCATGGAACAGAAGCCTTTTTATCATATCCTATAATTTTCAATCAGATAGGAAAGGATCAGTGAAACAGGATGGATAAGATTTGTATCTTGTGGACATTCTGTTATACTGTACACTGTATGAGGTGTTTTTGTACAGGGATGTTGTTGATTTGTCTCACTGTGGTTCACGAGCGCAGTAATACACAGTTGTGTCTTCAGTCTGCATGTTCTGCCCTGTTAATGTTACTGTGCTGCTGGACGTGTCTCTGGAAACCTGAAACCTGCTTTTCAGTTTCTCACTGTATAAAATGCTCCCATCATAACATATCTGTCTGATCCACTCCAGAGTTTTTCCTGCAGGTTGCCGGATCCAGTGTGTACAGTAGTTGCTATCAGTTAATGAATATCCAGACACTTTACAGGTCAGAGTCAGTGACTGACCAGGGGTTAATACTGTGGATCCAGTCTGGATCAGCTCAACACAGTGAACACCTGGGGAAAAAAAGTTATTGTAATGAAAAGCAAAAAAGCAATCACAAAATGAATGTATTAAATATCGAATGTAAAAACACTTACAGTGTACAGCTGCCAGCAGCAGCAGCAGGAGGGATGTAGAGATCATGGTGTGTGTTGAAGCAGAAGTAGTAAAAGTTCTTGGTCTTCACTGCTTAAATATATAACAGGGAAGGACATTTGCAGGGAGACACTCCTTATCTTCAGGGAAATTTAATGGATTCTTCTACATGAGAAAACCTCCCCATCTCTCAAACATCTCTAATCTGTGAGTTTAAATATATCATAATTTAAAACATTTTGTCATGTCTGTTTGTAGCTTGATCTATCAGTCCTGTTTGTGTTTCTGTTTTAACAAATCAGAAGCTGAAGGCAGTTATTAATGAGTGAGTTTATCAGGTGTTTTCATGTGAATTCATTCAAAGAACAGGAAATTGTATTTTTATTCATTTATAGTTATTTTTAATTTGAATCCTTACTTTATAACAGCATGATAAAATGCGTCTTGTCATGTTCTTGAGAAATCTCACACCGCAGAAGGATGTCGTCCCATAATACACAACTGTGTCTTCAGTTTCTGTTCTTTTTGAGTCTTAATTTATCCAACCTGTGCTGTGGATTTTCCTCCAACTGATATCAGATGAAGTGATGAGGCCACATTGTTACAACCCGAAGGTCCTAGGTGCAGATTTGGATCCAATGAGCAACTCCAGAAATCACAGATAAAAGACAGGTGGACCTGTTGAGCAGAGCAGTGAGGCACACAGACTGGAAGCAGTCACAGCAACACAGTCAGTCCTTTCCTGGCAAAGATCCGAAAAAGGCAGGGTAGACACATTATACATGTCACATAAATACCAGGAAGACATCCAAAAACAGCCAGCAAATGGTAAATTGGAAAAAACAGAATCCAGATTCAGTCACAGTCAAACAATCAGAAAACCAGGGAAAAGTAGCAGAGAAAAACCAAAAGCGTGAATTAGACAAAACCTGATGGCGAGTCTTTTTCTGTGTCATGTCATTCTCCATGCTGTATTTATACAGAGTGACTGAAAGCAAATTCAGAGCAGGTGTACTAGCACAGCATGTGGAGAACGGGGAAACACGGTGTGGAACACAAATGCACGTGTCAGGATTTGGAAGTTCTGGGCTGGATCATGACAGTACACCCCCCCCCCCCCCCCCTTACGGATGCTTCCAGGTGCCCCAGACAGAGTTTCCGCATTCTTATGGTGGAAGTCCCTGAGGATCGAAGGGTCGAGGGTGAAGTGTGCTGGCACACAACACCTCTCCTTCAGGCTGTAATCCTTCCAGTTAACCAAATACTGTAACCGCCGACCACATCGACAGACCTCAAGTTGTTTACCAATCATGTAGGCCTTGCCTCCATCTATGATCTGAGGGGGAGGGGCCTCAGTCACACAAAGACACAAAAGGACAGGTAGATGCGCTGCATGGACTTGGGCAATGACAATCGAACCACTGTGGTGTTAATGACCTTAGAAATAGGAAAGGGACCAACAAACCCGGGGGCCAGCTTATGGGAGAAGACCTTAAGGGGGAGATTAGCTGTGGATAACATGATCCTCTGTCCCACATGGTAAGCAAGAACTGGCCTGCAATCCTCTTGTATGCATGACTGGAGCGTAACAGGTGACGTCTGGCTTAAGCCCCCCTAAAATGTTCCCAAGCCCCCCTATAATTTTCAGTGTTTTTATATATGTACCTGTATATTGAAAATAGTGCAGAATTGCACATAACACAAACCAGCAAGAAAACGAGTCAATATGTCTACAAGTTCTAGCTATGACACGAATAAAATTATCGTTATGTTTCCCAGCATAGCCAGGTAGGCGGGCATGCGCGGTTCAGGCGGGAGCTGTATGCTATTAGGCCTATTTGCTGTCACGTTACGGTACGTTCCTGAGGCCAGCAGAGTTGTTAAGAGAAGAAGAGGACTTAATTCGCAGTGAATGATACAGTGAACAAGAGATTGTAAGTTGATGTCAGTCATTGTTAATTGCTTAACGTTACCTACGTTTATCTAAGGGGAAGAAAATGTGATGTTGTAGGCTACTTGTCCCTTTTAACATTATGGCAGCATATGGAAAATGTTAGCCAATATTAGCATGAACAGTTAAACTTGACAGCTTTCTATATTCTGTCCCATCTGTGTATTGGTATGTTCTTCAACTATTGTGAGTGAAAACTAAATGCCATTAGTAGCAATAGTGATGGCGAGAGAAGATTTAATGTGTCCTTTCAATTCATTGGTGAGATGGATATATGACGATTTTTTAAGAGAGTGAGTGAGGAACAGGAGAGTGACAAGGGAGCTGATGCTGAAGAGGTCTGCGTGATCGAGGTCAGTAAATGTCAACAGAGAAAACAGGGCCGAGTTCAACCAATGCACCGTTTTGAGACGGTTTAGCTCCAGTTTGATCTAGCCACTAATTGAAAGAGGTAGCCTATTTGGCTGCAACGTAGTAGCCCACAACGCTTTCCTCGAGTTAAAGATGACAACACATTGCATAAGAATGGAAACTGTAGGAAAACATTTCAAAACATTGTGACCGCATTGGCCTTTGCAATAGGCTTCTGAATTTGTTTTCTTTCGTTTGGTGGGTGTATCAGAAGTCAGCATATCAGCACTGATGTGCAGGCTATCAAAAACCCACTGAATTAAAAAGAAAAAAAGACAACATGCACGGTAGGCTATCCACCTCCAGTTGAATGATATAAGAGTGAAAATAAAGTAATCCCCATATTTATATGCCTTAATTAAGCTTGGATAAAAGCAAATGGCAAGCGATGGCCCACTCAGCTGCTCCTGTCTGATCAACACCTTTAGTGCACCTCTGTTTCTGTTGAATTAGCCGTCTTGCATGGCATAAACTAGTCCCTTATTTCATATTCAGTTCACAACAGTGATAAGAATGGATAGTTGACTTTCTGTATTATAAGTTCTTCTACTTAGTTATATACTGTAATTTTGTCTTTAATTGTTGATTTAAAGATATTTCCTCCTCTGTTCTCTAACATATCACTGTTACTTACATTAAAACTCTTATGTCAGACTCAGTCAGACATACACATTGAGTTTATAAGAATGCGTACTGTGAAATAGTCTCAAGGATGTTCATCTTTCCTGTGATGTTGTTGTACAACTTGGCAACTTATGACAACTTATATTTTGGGCTAAACTAAGTAAGACCAAGTAAGACCTTAGTTTTTTTCTTTGTGTTTTAGCCCATCTCGTAAAGTAGCTCTAGCTAGCACTTAAATAATGAAAGCTGTTTTTGAGATAGGACAGAAATGGTGAGCAAATTTTCTTTCTAAACTTCACTATCACTTTAAGCTTATTTATTTGTTTGATATCTGCTCTGAAAAGGGTTAAGGTATACTGTATTCTCATTTGGCAGAATAAATGTTTGAGTAGCATCAGTGCTTAATTTGTGAAGTGGGAGGTCCCGGAACGCAGGAGGTGGGTGGGTCCGGCGACTCAAAAAAAATAAAAATAAAAAAAGGCGGGGGGTGGTTTACTATAACTTTACGCACACACACCTCCTTATAATATCAGACATTATGATCTTAGAAAACGCTTTAGTGATGAACAGTTAGTACAGACAGTAATATGTTGTGATATTATGTTATAAAATATTTTTTATTAGGCTATATATTAAATTATATATTAAATTTATCTTCTAAAATAACAGACTACTCATATCACAACCGGTTTATTTCACCACTGGAGATCAGATCACACAAGACAAGCGTTAAATGACTCATTTTAACGATTTAAGTACGGTATTTAAAAGCAGCGCCAGCGGGTTTTTGTGGCTCAGGTGGATAAGGTGCCATGCCATATCATAAATCCGGCGACCCGGATTCGATTCCAACCTGCGGTCATTTTCTGCGCCCTCCCTGTTTTTCTCCTGCTCATTTCCTGTCTCTACACTAGCCTGGGAAATCCCATGCTGCTTTGCACAATCGTTCCGATCTGAAAAGACAGCATGGAAACTATGGTCTAAAGGCTCGCCTGAGTTAGGGAGCCAATCAGAGAGTGGGGAGGGGTGGAAAGATGGTGACGCATACTACTTGACAAACGGAAGCTTGTAGTTTATTTGGGACTGTTTACGGATCACATTTAACATGGCGGCGAGCGATACGAACCAAACTTTCGATCAAGCTTTAGACACTGTTCTGAATAGTTTAGAGCGAAAGTTTGTTTTAAAACGGCAGTAATCGTTCGGTGCCATTGTTTTCCTATTTTTGTTTTGCCTTCTCTTTCCTTCTAGTGGTGTGTCGTTCACGAACGAACCATTCTTTTTGAACGAGTCTTCGAAGTGAACGACTAGAACTAGTTCGCGCTGCCTCTCGTTCTCGGTCGTTCGCGAATCAGCAGTCTCTGCTCGCTGGCAGCAGGGCGGTCGCTGAATCTCGGTCGTTGGCGAATCAGCAGGATCTGTTCAGTAGCAGAAGGGCGTCCAACTTGCATTTTGATCTGTGCAGAGCAGCGCCACTTTACTTCTTTAAGGGCTATCTGAGCCCTATTATCAGAGCGTTGACACATGCCAGGTCTTTAGTTTACAATTTAGAGCTCTCACTCAGCAATACATTTCAGTTCACAGCGAACGAGCTCAGCAGTTCGCGAACGAACGAACAGCCAGCCTGCCTGCTGCCAATACTGGGCTGGGCGCATAGCAACGGTTTCCATGACTGTGATAAACAATGAAGAACGTGGCTCTGGAGATCGCGGCATACTGTGTTCGTTTTTTTAATGTTAATGCAATTTGTAATAAAGTGGTTTGTTCTTTGTAATGAGCGTTGCTGTTGAATATGAGCAAAATGGGTGTTACTTAATGGGTTTAAAGGAGGTCTCTTGCTCAAACAGCTGGAAAAGGTCTCGCTAGACGTGACGTCAATCGAATGTTCGTGCATAACAACCGTTTCCATGTCCATGACCAGGCCAAACAATGAATGATCATGAATGCAGCAGAGAGACATCGCAGGCTACTGTTCGCTGAATACGATGACTTGTAAAGTTGTTTATTCTCTGAAATGAGTGTTGCTGTTAAATAAGCAATTTTTTTTTTTTTTTTGCTTAATGGGTTTGAGAGAACAACTGCATAGCCGGCAGACCATGGCTCTACTAAAATAAATATAATAAATATAAAAACAGCTTTATTCTCATCTACATTTAATTAACTTTCAGAGCTTTGTTTATGTAGTCTTTTTCAGATAATGCTAGGATAATGTTTTTCTTCCATCTTTTTCTCAAGCACATTGTAATGTATGAAAATCTATTGTGGATGGCACCTCTGCCGCCTCTCGTTCACTCAAGATGAACTAAACTTCGGACGACAGCCATTGTTGTGCCGCTTTGGTGTGACGTCATCAAAGTGAACGAACTGAACGAACGAATTTCTTTGCTGAACTGACCGACATGAACGAACTGGCGGAAATGAATCGCTATGTCCCACCAATATTTCCTTCTCTTCTTCGTCGCTCTAACTACGTCACCGGGTACAACTGCCATGATTGGCCATACCCCAAATGATAGACATTCACAACGTCCAATAAACGGCCGTTGACAATCGTAAACCACACCTCCCCTACGAGAAATTCAATAGGCGGATTCCAGACCATATTTCACTTGTGATATGGTCTGGTGTTAACCAGACTACCTCTACACTGTCCTATCCAATAAAGGTGGAAAAAGCCCAAAAAAGAGAATGATTTAAAAGCAGTGCCAGCAAACATAAGTGCAATCAATGCAAGTAATAGTTAAGAAATAAAGGGTTTACAAAACAAGTTGGAGAATTCATTTTAAACATTTTAGTAAGCTTTCTTGTTTTTTTTGTTTTTTTGCCATTTTTTTCCACAGCGCAAGCTAACGGCTACAAAAAAAAACCCGGTGTTCTATTGAGCGGAAGTATACACCCCATGTCCCCCCCCCCCCCCCCCCCCCGCATATAGATTTTGTGGATGTCATAGGAGAGAAATCAATAACAGATATCAAAATCAAAACCGAACACGAAACAAATTTTTATTTACTTATTTATTTAATTTATTGTTTGATTTTTTCCCCCTTTGTGATGGCCACGGAGGTGATACTGCGCATGCGCAGAACACATGACGTCATATCTTGGAATTTGGACTGAGTTTTGTCCTGAATTAGAAGAGAATTTTATATACCTGTGATTAAAAATAATAATGTGGAGGCAGTAACCAATCAAGAAAAAGCAGAAGTGCTGGCCAAGGCTTTTGTTAAAGTTCATAGCTCAGATAATCTATCTGATGAAGAATTGCGCTGGAGGAATAGGGTAATAGATGAAAACAGAGAGATATTGGGAAAGAAATTGACTGGTGAAAGTGTGATTGATAAGGAGTTTACATTAAGTGAGATTAAAAGTGCCCTGAATAGAGTCAAGAACACTTTGCCAGGGAAGGACGGCGTGTGTTATAAGATGATTCATGAAATTGATGATGTTGCTAAATGTGTTATCTTAAAACTTTATAATAAGATATGGAATCAAGGGAAATTACCTAGGAACTGGAAACATTCAGTAGTGGTCCCCATTGGTAAACCAGGGAAAGATAAAACTGAAGTTAAGAGTTATAGACCTATTGCTTTAACGTCAAATTTATGCAAGATTATGGAAAGAATGGTAACGAAAAGGCTAGTGTATGAAGTTGAGAAAAGAGGACTATTCTCACCCCATCAAAGTGGGTTTCGCAGTGGGCGGACCACTATGGATCCTGTTATTTGTCTGGAGAATGAAATAAGAAAAGCCCAAATCAACAAAGAATGTGTATTAGCAACCTTTTATGATATTGAGAAAGCATATGATATGCTATGGAAAGAAGGTCTGCTGCTTAAACTGAATAGGATGGGCTTTGGTGGCAAAATGTTTAACTGGGTCAAAGATTTTCTAAAGGATAGAACTATAGAAGTAAGAGTGACAAATCTATCAAGTATCTACTCAGTAGAAAATGGAACACCTCAGGGAAGTGTGTGTAGTCCTGTTTTATTCAACATTATGATAAATGATGTTTTTAATGCAATAGAAGATATTAGAGTTAACAGAGCTTTATATGCTGACGATGGAGCTCTTTGGATAAGAGGCCGAAATATAGATAACTTAAGAACCAAAATGCAAGCAGCAATAAACGAAGTAGAAAGGTGGACTAATGAGTGGGGTTTTAGGTTGTCTATAGAGAAAACACAATATATCTGTTTTTCAAAGAAAAGGGTAAATTCCACAATTCAGCTTAAACTATATGGTCAAAATCTTAAGCAAGTAAATGTCATCAGATATTTGGGTGTGTGGTTGGACATTAAGTTAACTTTAAGGAGCATATACAGAAAGTAGTAGGAAAATGCAAAAAAAAGGTGTTAATATACTGAAGTGTATTTCAGGATATAACTGGGGAGCATCAGGGTCCTCCTTGAAAAGGATCTATATAGCTTTGATTAGGTCAGTGTTGGACTATGGATGTATTGTGGTTATGTCAGCATGTAAGACATTGTTAAGTGAACTAGATAGAGTCCAAGCTAAAAGTTTAAGAATATGTTGTGGGGCATTTAGAACTTCCTCAATACCAGCAATACAAATTGAAACAGGAGAAATGCCTTTATATCTTAGGCGTATTAAACTAAGCATGGCATACTGGGTTAATTTGGGTGGGCATGAGGAGTCACATCCTACTAAACAAGTTCTATTAGATTGTTGGGAGTATGGCAGATCTGTCCATAGTTTTGGTTGGGAAGGCAATAAGAAGGCAAAGGAGTTGGAAATAGATGCCATTCCATGTTGTGAAACTGTTCCATTAGTTAGAACTCCTCCTTGGTTGTTTAGTACACCTGTTGTAATAATGGAAACAAAAGAAATAGCTAAGAATGGTGGAGTATATCAGGATGTAGAGCAGTATCTAGAGATTATGTACTGTGACACTACTCAAATTTATACAGATGCATCAAAAGACACAGAAGGTAAAACGGGTATAGGTATACACATACCAGAATATAAAGTTAACATTAAAAAGAGAACTTCCGATAACATGTCTATTCTAGCAGCTGAAATGTCAGCTATTGTATTTGCTCTGCAATGGATAGAAGATGTTAAGCCCCCTAAAGCAGTCATTTGTTCAGACTCCATGTCATCCCTGGTATCCATACAAAGTGGTAATTCTTCATGCCGTCAGGACCTATTGAATGAAATGAATCACCTCTTATTTGTAATACATCAACAGAGAATAGTCATCCAGCTTGTATGGGTTCCTGCCCACAGTGGAGTGAAGGGCAATGAAGAAGCAGACAAGCTAGCAAAGGAAGCTGTCAAAAATGAAGAAGTCCAGTTGAATATTCCACTTAGTCGTACAGAAATCAAGGTATTAATCAAACATAAGGTAAATAAAATCTGGCAAGCAGATTGGGACAAGGAGAAGAAGGGAAGACATTTGTACAGCATACAAAAAGAAATATCAAGCAGCAAATCAAGTTACTCAGGAAGACAAGAAGAGGTATGGTTCACACGTATGAGAATAGGCCACACTGGATTAAATAGCAGCATACATATTATTCATAAGCACCCCACTGGCATGTGTGAGTTTTGTGGAGATAGAGAAGATGTGGAGCATGTTATTAAGATGTGTAAAATACTCAAGACAAAGACAAGGTCTTAAGAGAATAGTTGAAGCAGCCAAAAAGGATTTCTCTTTAGAGACCCTACTGGGGGAGCCTAGATCAAGGCATATCACTAATGCAGTAACAACTTTTATTAAAGACACTAAGATAGCTGGTTGCATTTAATCTTATCGGGTTTTTTTTTAAATAATGTCCGCGTGATTACACCCCAGTCCAGTAGTTGGCGGTAATACATTGTTTGTCAACTGCCATAAAACTTAACAGAAGAGGAAGAAGCATTTTGTCCTACCGATCAGCTGGGCTGATAGAAAATCGGTGAGTATTTCACGCATTTGCCGATTTTTATGTTTTGTGCGTATTGGTCGAGTCTTTGGCCGAGTCAAATAATTTGTAATGACTTGTTTTGAATAATAAAACGGTCTGTATGAGAACTTGCTAATTCTGTCACGCAGTGGGCACTGTGCAGCCAAAGTTATGACGGGGCATCGTTTCGTTTGTTTATAAATACTGTATTTTATACGTTTCTGAATTGCAAATATGCCTACATTGTAATTATTGAATTTAGCTTATTTGGTTGAGTAAATCAAACAATTTGAATGTAATATTTAAAAAAAAACAGCTGGAAGCTTGAGATAGAATTTTCCTGACAAGCAGCACAGCTCGGCAGACGAGTCTGTTGAATTTTCCTACCCTCCTGGATTTCGCGCATGCGCAGTAGGCTTGGTAGGACAAATCCAAGAGGTAGGATAACTTTACAGAACACCTTTGTTCACCGAATGAAATGAAAATAGCTGCCGGATCCGACGACGGAGGTTCCGGATCTTGTTCCGTCATGTTCCGGCTCCAATTAAGCCCTGAGTAGCATTCATATTTGTCTGTATTGTCAGATTTCACTAGGATTTTGAACTAAGCTAGTGTAACTAAACTAATTAAATAAAGCACCACAGCATTACTACACCTGCTTCTGACTGTTGTCTCTGGAGATGGTGAAGCGGCCATTAACTGCACTGGAGAAATACTTGTTAACACTATCATACTCTATAGTTGCAACAAATTCCAGCCCTTTCCCAGGAGCCTGTCTGATCCAAGCCATCCAGGAGCTCCCAAAGTTAAATCCAGAAGCTGTGCAGGTCAGTTTATGAGAATGATCAGGTTTGATGATCACTGAATCAGACTCGATCAGTGTCTGACTGCAGGAATCTGAAATACAAGAACACACAAAGACAGGTGATACAATTAAAACGAAAGAAATAAAGAAGGGAAAAGATGTTATATTTTAATTGTGAATTCGATAAGACTAACATTGAATAAACATTGCGAGAGCAAAGTAACTCAAAACTCTGCCTCGTCCCATCTCAAAGAATTCAAATGATTCCTGTTGCTGTAAATGAAGACAAACTACTGGTATGTTATTGAGCTGAATGTATCGGCATAAATGGTTCAAACACAGGATTTCATTTGCATGTCACGCCCACTGGAGACATAAAAAGATTCACAGAGGAACAGCCATGAAGATAAAAAATTGACAGTAAAACTCCAGCTGTGTTTCCTGCTGTCAAGTCCATAACTGCTCTTTACTCATTAGATCTCATGTCCTTTTAGTGCATCACTGTGTATCACTGTAACACCCAGAAGAACATGAAGTTTTCTGATCACTGATCATCACTGAACAACACAAACTTTACAGATTTCATTTTTCAGCTGTGTCTCTCATTCAGATTATCCGAGAGAAACTGAATGGAGTTCCAGAAATAATTCAGTTCACAAATCATCACTGACTCATTCAGTCAGGAGCTCATGCCAATCCTTGTCTGTTGTTAAAGCTTGGTCAGGTCTATAATATGAAGATCCACGGGCTGATTTTGCATGTGCCGAGGATGAGAGCGATGACACATTTTACAGTTTGTCAGTTCAGCTGAGTGGTTGATTTTAATAATTGGCGAACATGCAAGTGACCTTCAAAGTTCTTGTAATTCAGTAATTTCCTTGACTTTAGTCACTGTCTATATCAGTGTTTATAATATACATATTGAAGGTGTCTGAATTAATATGTTGAGTGTTGCTGTTGTTATTTAGACGATGTCTCTGCTCCTATTTCTGAGAGATAATAGTTGTGTCTTTTCTCATTTCAGAAAAAAAAGCAAGTTTCATGAGTTTAACCTCAGGAGAAGTGAGATACTGCCCTCTATCGGTGCAGAAACATTTACACATTTATTTTCACTGTTCATGAAATATTCTGTGAAACGAATGAAAGGTTCAATCTGACGAATCTTGAAAGAATATAATTTTAATACAGTTCTTTGATTAAAACTTCATTCCAGTGAAATTTATTTCAAACATGGGGAGGAGATTCATCTGATGGAGAATGTGTGGCTTTTAATGGAACAGAAGCCTCGTTATCAAATACTATACAGTGGGGCAAAAAAGTATTTAGTCAGCCAACAATTGTGCAAGTTCTCCCACTTAAAAAGATGAGAGAGGCCTGTAATTTTCATCATAGGTACACTTCAACTATGAGAGACAGAATGGGGGGAAAGAATCCAGGAAATTACATTGTAGGATTTTTAAGGAATTAATTGGTAAATTCCTCGGTAAAATAAGTATTTGGTCACCTACAAACAAGCAAGATTTCTGGCTCTCACAGACCTGTAACTTCTTTAAGAGGCTCCTCTGTCCTCCACTCGTTACCTGTATTAATGGCACCTGTTTGAACTCGTTATCAGTATAAAAGACACCTGTCCACAACCTCAAACAGTCACACTCCAAACTCCACTATGGCCAAGACCAAAGAGCTGTCAAAGGACACCAGAAACAAAATTGTAGACCTGCACCAGACTGGGAAGACTGAATCTGCAATAGGTAAGCAGCTTGGTGTGAAGAAATCAACTGTGGGAGCAATTATTAGAAAATGGAAGACATACAAGACCACTGATAATCTCCCTCGATCTGGGGCTCCACGCAAGATCTCACCCCGTGGGGTCAAAATGATCACAAGAACGGCGAGCAAAAATCCCAGAACCACACAGGGGGACCTAGTGAATGACCTGCAGAGAGCTGGGACCAAAGTAACAAAGGCTACCATCAGTAACACACTACGCCACCAGGGACTCAAATCCTGCAGTGCCAGACGTGTCCCCCTGCTTAAGCCAGTACATGTCCAGGCCCGTCTGAAGTTTGCTAGAGAGCATTTGGATGATCCAGAAGAGGATTGGGAGAATGTCATATGGTCAGATGAAACCAAAATAGAACTTTTTGGTAAAAACTCAACTTGTCGTGTTTGGAGGAGAAAGAATGCTGAGTTGCATCCAAAGAACACCATACCTACTGTACTGTGAAGCATGGGGGTGGAAACATCATGCTTTGGGGCTGTTTTTCTGCAAAGGGACCAGGACGACTGATCCGTGTAAAGGAAAGAATGAATGGGGCCATGTATCGTGAGATTTTGAGCGAAAACCTCCTTCCATCAGCAAGGGCATTGAAGATGAAACGTGGCTGGGTCTTTCAGCATGACAATGATCCCAAACACACTGCCCGGGCAACGAAGGAGTGGCTTCGTAAGAAGCATTTCAAGGTCCTGGAGTGGCCTAGCCAGTCTCCAGATCTCAACCCCATAGAAAATCTTTGGAGGGAGTTGAAAGTCCGTGTTGCCCAGCGACAGCCCCAAAACATCACTGCTCTAGAGGAGATCTGCATGGAGGAATGGGCCAAAATACCAGCAACAGTGTGTGAAAACCTTGTGAAGACTTACAGAAAACGTTTGACCTCTGTCATTACCAACAAAGGGTATATAACAAAGTATTGAGATGAACTTTTGTTTTTGACCAAATACTTATTTTCCACCATAATTTGCAAATACATTCTTTAAAAATCAGACCATGTGATTTTTTTTTTCTGGATTTTTTTTCTCATTCTGTCTCTCATAGTTGAGGTATACCTATGATGAAAATTACAGGCCTCTCTCATCTTTTTAAGTGGGAGAACTTGCACAATTGGGGACTGACTAAATACTTTTTTGCCCCACTGTATTAGCAATAGTTATTTACATCTCATCAATCTACACTATTATTTGCATTACTTGTTTACATCTCACACCATCAATTCACATATTAACAATAGTTCTTTACATCTCACACCATAAATCTACATCAATCAAATCAATTGTTTGCTAAACTTACTTCCATGTCACAACATCAAACAACATATCAGCAATAGCCAGTCATTACAATTTAATTTACAACTTTCCAAATAGGACTTAGATCAAGTTTTTCCTGCCTTTCCTGTCTCTGTCTACATGCTATATGGTCTGCCGACCTCTGGGTCATAACCCACTTCTTAACATGTTTGGTTGGATTCCACATGTCTGGACTGATGCTCACACTCCCCCTCCCCGTCACTCCCTCGCGCTGCCTCTGCCACTGGTTCTAGCAGCTCCTCCCACTCGCAAGTGAAATGTGCGAGTGATCAGTCCCGTGTAGTATTTTTGCAGACGACCTCTATCTCTCTCATCAAATCATTTCGTCTTTAAAATGATAGCTTCTTTAGCACGAAGGCGGGCGCGCAAGGGCCACTGTCTAAATCCGGGAGACTCCCAGAGCGTCCGGGAGACAAGGGATGTCTGAATTGTTTAATTTTGTCATTTAGTCAAGTCTTTATGTCCCACAGCAGCCTCATCACTCTGGCTGACCAAAGCAGCATTGGACTGGGAGTGGAGCGCACGCGCCAATGGAAAAGTCCAGGCTGCCAGTTCTCACTATCACGAGGGAGGTTTGCCAACGTTCCACGCGCACAGACAAGTTAGCGGGCATCCATTAAATTAGCTAACTCAATTTTCTGATATTTACCTAAAAGCTAAAAACACAGAAAACAGCTACAACTTAGTAAATGAAGATAAAATATGACAGAACTAGAGACAAAAAGATCTGAACTTCAGCAAATGGAGGCGTGAATTTTTCGACTAGCATCCTGTCTGTCAGTGTTAGCTAACGCTACTGCTGCCATCTGCTGCACTAGTATATTTTGCCTGAGAAAGTTTCTCAACTAAAGACAAAAGAACCATGACTTCTTTGCTAAGGCATCATGTTTAGCAGATAGTTACAACTTCGTATGACATAAATCTTCATAAAATATAAAGTATGACGGACTGATAGAAAACAGTGGCGCCAATTTCTCGAGCTGAAGTCCACTAACGTTAACATGAAACGTATGATGATGCTGTGTGACGTCACGCATTCTCGCAGCGCATGCGCATTCAATGATAATTCCAATGAAAATGTTTTTTTTTTAATTGATGGGTGTGATTCACTTTAGCTTATTTTTTTGTTGTCTAAATCATTATTGACAAACTCTCATATTGGTGTTTTTAGAATAGATGAAAATGAATAAAAGTATGATATAATAAACACTGAACAGACCCTCCAGGATGTTGCGATTTGCAACTTCAACGCAAATTCAACCAATCCCAGCTAATTCAGGGTGGTGTTGCAGCTATATCCAATCACCGCAACTTTCCCGCAAATTTGACCAATCGTTGGCGTCGTCTTGAGGTGACGTCGACAAACTTGCGAGTCAGTGTTTATGTAGGCTTAAATTCTGTTACTGAAAGTGTGTTATGTTTACAGTGAAGGACTGTGTGCACTTTACATTATTTTTTACTTAATAAGAAATTAATGGACGCCAACATTTTTTTGCCAAAATGGTATTTTATTTTCCATTGTTTAGGAAGCTTCAGCATCATACTGTGAGATTTTGTTCAAATTGTTTTTTTTTCTTCTATGAAGCCCGAGACATTTATTTTATTAGTTTATAATTATTGTTTAATTTAGTCTTCAGGAGAGACTGCCTGCACACAGTACTAGTATTAATAGTTTTTTTTTTTCTTACATGAAAGCTGAGGCATTTATATTATATTTTAAGGTAACTTCATGTTGTGCTGTGAGGTTCTATGCACTTTAACTTTTGAACCAACAGGTGCATTTGGATAAGTAAAGCCTATTTTCTGCATTTTTGTAGTCCTGGTAATCTTTTATATAGGTAAAGTTGTTTTATAGGACCATTTCTCAGTGTCTTTGTTTTTTTTAATCAATCGCTTTTCAGTAATAACTTAATAGTTAACATATTCAATTTTAATCACAAAAAGAGAAAATCGCAACAATTTCTCGCAACTTTCACTTCCTCCCGCAATGTAATCGCAACAAAAACCTAAAAAAACCCGCAACTTTCATCGCAATTTTTTGGAACACCCCCCCCCCCCCCCCCCCCACAACATCAGACATTTTAGCCCGCAACAATCACAAAAAAGGCCTGCGGAATCCTGGGGGGACTGACGGAAGCAGAGGGAGCTCAGCTCCTGCTGGCTGTACTGCCGAGGCGAGGAGGCGGAGCTGGGCTCCAGAGGGCTCCGCCCAATTTAAATCTCTGGTTATAACAGTGTGTATAAATGTGCAGCAGTGTGAGAGCTGTAGCACTGTGGTTTCAAATCTACGCCACAAACGAATAAAAAATTAACATGAAACTCCGTTGAAATTTGTGGGATTATTTATTTTTTAGTTCGATGTGGATGGACAAGTTTTGTATCTTGTGGTCATTCTGTTATACTGTACACTGTATGAGGTGTTTTTGTACAGGGATGTTGTTGATTTGTCTCACTGTGTGGATAACGAGCGCAGTAATACACAGCTGTGTCTTCACTCTGCATGTTCTGTCCCCGTAAGGTCACAGTGTTACTGGAAGTGTCGCGAGAGACGACAAATTTGTCTTTCAGTGAATCTTTCTTGTTAATACCCCCATCATAATAAATGGTGTTGATCCATTCCAAAGGTTTTCCTGCAGGGTGTCGAATCCAAGCTGTTCCATAGTGGCTGCTATCAGTGATCGAAGCTCCAGACACTCTACAGGTGAGGGTTAAAGTCTCTCCTGGCTTTATCACCACTGAGTCTGGCTGGATGAGCTCAGTAGCACAGAACACATCTGTGAAAAGAGAAAAAGAAAAGGTTGACATGTTGAACTGAAAGGATCAGATGAACTCATAAAGCTTCGATCCAAACACTCACAGGGGGCGAGAGCCAGCAGCAGCAGTGGAGCTGAAGCAAACATGTTTGTGTTGAAGGAGGACGAATG
The DNA here is from genome assembly GCF_027579695.1 of Neoarius graeffei. Classification (NCBI taxonomy): domain Eukaryota; kingdom Metazoa; phylum Chordata; class Actinopteri; order Siluriformes; family Ariidae; genus Neoarius; species Neoarius graeffei. Next base: position 9,298,132 of record NC_083588.1, read on the forward strand.
AGAACCGCTTCCTCTCGAGATAAGCACGGTGCTAATATTACAAGAGGAGATGGAGATTTGCATAAACATCACATAGGAGCTGTGTTGAGTGCAGCTCTGCAGATGTTCATCACAGTCACATCACATGTCTCGATTTAGCATCACTTTAATGTGGGAAATAATTTATTTATAATTATTATGAGTAAGATTTTTTTTTGGTGAAAATAATGGTTCATAAATAAATAAATGATGCAATTCTCCCTTCTTATTTTGGTTATCATGAAAAGTAAACTGAATTTTTGCCATAATACATCAAAATAATAATAATAATAATAATAATAATAATAATTATGATGATGAGAAAAAACAACCTTTTATATCATTATCAGCCCTGTTCAGACTGCACTGTTGAGAATTGCATGAAGACAGAGATCAATCTCATGTGTATGAAGATCCTAGTTCATGTTTTTTAATGTTTATGATGGCAATGTTAATTCTTGAAGTTTCATTTATCGATCCAGAAGAGCAGTACATCACTGAACCCCTCATTCTAATGGTGCTGGTTCTCAACTAATGAGCAGCGTTATTTGTTGTCTTGTGAACTCCTGGACACAAATCATTCTGGTGTTGATCGGAGCATGAATTTAAACAGCTAAATTTGTGAGATTATTTTGTCATTGTGCACTGCATGAAGTGAACATACTTTCCAGGCAAAAAGAGGCACAACTTCTGAGCTCTGTCACATCTGTAGACGAGGAGATTTACCTCCAACTGATCAGACTAGTTTAGAGAACTGGAATATGATCATCATTAAAACTGTTAAAGCCAAACTTTCAGTGTCCAAAGACAGACATTAGGTTCAAATCGTAAACTGTGATGTTCATATCACCTGGCCTTTGGAGAGTCTGAATGCTGCAGTAACACTTCACCTCCTTCACATTAACTATGGATTGGAATGGAATGGATTGACAGATTATTCATGATGGATTAACTGTATATCCAGCTCAGGACAAGATATAATTTCATGTTGAGGCCAAAGATGAAACATGATGTTGATTTCCTTTTGTCTTTGAAATACAGAGGGGTCTGAGCCCTGCGAGCTCATTTATATCAGGCGTCCCTGGGGACAAGTGGACTGCAGGGAGATGAAAATGAACAGGGATGTTTTTGTACAGGGCTGCAGGGAGTCTGTAGTGCTGTGTCTCTGGCGCAGTAATACACAGCCGTGTCCTCGGTCTGAGAGTTTTGTCCTCTTAAATAAACTGTTCTGCTGGATGTGTCCTGGCTGAAACTGATCTTGCTCTTCACTGTATCTTTGAGATTAGTGCTACCACCACTACACAGATATCCGAGCCATTCCAGAGCTTTCCCAGCAGGTTGTCGTATCCAGTGAAACAATAGCTCGACTCTGAGGTCTTACAAGAGATGGAGAACGACTCTCCAGGTTTCACGAGCACAGAGGCTGACTGAGTGAGCTCCACAGCACCAACACCAACTGAGAACAACAACAATAAAACATCATCAAATCATTTTCCCAACCAGGTATGAAATCTAAACTCATTCAGCCAACATGGAGACTTACAGAATGCAGCTGTGAGCAGCAGCAGCACTGATGAGAGCATCGTTGTTTGGGATAAAACTGAAGTGAATTAAACTGTTCAGCTGCTCTCCTCCTCACCACACACACACACACACACTCCCCAACCTCATATAAGAGACCTCAGTGAAGGATTTGCATCAAATGCATCACATGACCTTGAAGACTCGGCTTTTAAAACTAAACACTTGCGTATCTCTGTGACCAACTGATTCAAGTTTCAAAGTGTTTCAAAGTGTTTATTGTCATATGCACAGTAAGGAACATGTCCTCTTGCACAATGAAATTCTTAGTTTGCCATCCTCCATGAGTGCCAAATTACAACAATGAATAGGTGGAAGAAATAATACAAAGTTAAGCCAATATAGTGCAAAATAAAATGCAAAAAAAAAACAAACAAACAAACAGTATATTACAAAATAAAGGTAATGTATTTACCTTTTTTCCCCTTATTTACCTTAGAGCCAGTCACTGAGGGTGGGGTGCAAACCAAGTGTGGACAGTTTATGGGTGAGTTTATGGGGATGACCCTGTTGAAGGCAGAGCTTTAGTCAACAAAGAGTCTTCTGATGTAGGAGTCTTTGTTTTACAGGTGGGAGAGGGTATAATGGAGGGCAGCAGCGATGGCATCTGAGCTGGACCTGTTGGGCCTGTAGGCATAGTGCAGGGGGTCCAGTATACTGGCTTGAATGTGGGCCAGTACCACTCTCTCAAAGCACTTTGAGATGAATGGAGTGAGTGCTATCAGCCTGAAATCATTCAGGCAGGTGGGTGGGCTCTTCTTGGGAAGAGGGACAATGGTTGTGGTCTTGAAGCAGGAGGGAACGGTGCTCTGGCTGAGGGAAAGGTTGAAGATAGCGGTGAAAACATCAGCCAGCTCATTGGCACATACTCTGAGGGACCGCCCAGGGATGTTGTCTGGTTCTGCTGCCTTCCTGGGGTTGATCTTCCTCAGAGCTTTGTGTACCAGGCCTGATGAGACTGTTGATGGTGGTGGTGGTGGGGCATTGGTTGGTGCAGGTTTGTGTGCCTCTTCTATGTGCTGTAGCTGGAGGTCTCAAAGCGGGTGTAGAAAGTGTTGAGGTCATCCGGCAGGCTGTCTGTGGAGCTGATGGTGCTGGTCCTGAAGTCTGTGAAGTGCTGCAGGCCTTGCCACATCTGCCCAGGGTCAGCAGAAGAATAGAAGCTGTCCAGCTTCTCTCTGTACTACCTCTTGGCTGCTATAATGGCTTTCCTCAGTCCAGACTTTGCCGCTTTGTACTCCATTTCATTGCCTGATCTAAATGCAAGAGCGTGAGCATGCAACATGCATCATACCTGCCTGTTTATCCAGGGCTTTTGGTTGGGGAACTTCCTGATCTGTATGGTGGGCATGATGTTGCAGACCCTCACATTTCTAGACCAGCGACTCTGACAGTAGTTTCGGCTACAAGGTTGACAGAACAGTGCTTGTTCTAATATGTTTTCATTTCTAAATAATTTACACAGACACTTATATCATGGATGCTCCACATAAGTTTATTTAAAACATGGGGAGGAGATTCATCTGATGGAGAATGTGTGGCTTTTAATGGAACAGAAGCCTCTTTATCATTTACTTTATAGAAGCCGTGTCTTCAGCTTTCAGACTCTTCACTTCGAGGTACAGAATGTTTTTACTGGTGTCTTTAGTGATGGAGAACTGGCCCTGCAGAGACTGAGCAAATATCCTGCCAGTGCCAGTGTCAATGCATCCGATCCACTCCAGTCCTTGTCCTGGTTTCTGACGGATCCAGTGCATGTAGTAGCTGCCCATTGAGAATCCGGAGACAGTACCGGACAGTGTGACTGACTCTCCAGGTCTCTTCACCACAGAAGCAGAGGAGGTCAGGGACTGTCCATAAGAATCTGGAAGAGAAGAGTATAACTCGGTAATGTTATAATGTTTATCAGGACAGAATGGCTCTTTTTCCTTCCAGTAATCTCATGAAAAATCTGAAACTTACATGAAATGAGTCCAAATAAAATACACTGTACTAAAATCATCCTTCTCTGAGTTCTGCTTCAGACAGATATAAAGTTTATGGGAGTGTTATCTATCACACAGCTCACTGGAAACGAGAAGAGCCAAGAACATGCTGTTTATAACCGACTCTATTTGAATAGGGAGTGTCCATGAACACTATGGATGAATTAAACCCACAACCACAAGCTGCTCAGTGTAGAGCTGAGAGGATGATTAGAAGGTTCTATGTGGAACCCCACAACAGAATGTTTCACGGTTAGAAAGAGTTGAGAGTAAAACCATTTTTAGAAGCTGAGAACCCTGAATCATCCACAGAACCTTTAAACCATTCGAATGTCTCCTAATGGGGAAAAAAGGACATGATTTTATACAGTGTAACATCATACAGATTGACATTTCATCGGAAAAGTTTAAACAGGGGTTTATTTGTATAAAATTAGACAATCGATCAACTGCCTTATTTCAATCTTTATGAATTTACCATGAAATCAGTTTCTCCAGAACAAAGAGCCTTGTCTACTGATCAACACAACACAGGTTGCTGATATGCTGTATGTAATTCTGTTTAATCTGAGGGTCATGATTCATCGCAGAATGTGAGAAGAAAAATGGCCTGAATGTGCAGAGAGCAACAGGTTGAGATGGTGGAGTTTGCACAGACTGCCCTCTAGAGGCACAAAAGTGCTGTTGTCAAAATATCCAGACCTGGAAGGAGAGATTTAAAAAAAAAAAAAAGGTTCAAATGTTCTTGCTGTCAGTAAAAAGGTCTCCCATGGAGCAGCGATACAAATGAAGGAAGTCTGAATTCCAGAATGGAGCATTTGTATCAGCACGGTTTAAAAGAGAGAAAGTGCTCAGTATCAGTGGGAAATTAAGTAATTTATAACCGTGTTTTTATGATGGAGTTTGTTCTTCACTCTCTGTGATGAAGCTTCTTTAATGTCATTTAAAGAGCAAAATAAAGAAACTTCCTGAAAGATGAAATGCACTGACACCACAGTTCTGCTGAATTACTGAATCTGCTTAAATTGTTGATTTATGTTTTGTGGTTTGTTTGTTTGTTTGTTTGTTTGTTTGTTTTTTAGGTCAACTTGCTGAATAAGTTTTGTATCTTGTGGACATGTGAATCTTCCACTAAACCTGGTTGAGACTAGAGGTGTGGATTGGGACTGGGATGACTCTTAGTTTGTTGGGTGAAGAACCATCAGAGCCACAATTCACACGCCATGCTTACACTGATGCCCTTTCTACCTCTGGGAGTTTTTCCAGTGTTTCCAGGGGCAAAGTTCATTGATATATGTATCTATTTTGAAGAAAAAAAAATCTAGTTCAGACAACTCCTACATTTGTTTTAAATCCAGAAACACGTAGATATTTGGAGCAGTAAACAGATACAGAGAATGTTTTCCTGTCTATCAATTACAGCTGAAGCAGCTTCAGTTAGTTCAGATACAATCTGTATCTGGTTTTTGTACAGCTGCTTCCTCAGCTCCATAATCAAACTCTGTGATGGCTGGAAGTTCTGGAATTCAGTTGGGTGATATGAGTTTTAGCTGAGCAACGAGTTGATTTTTATGCAGAGCAAATAAGAACAGGATGGATTTGCATCGACATCCTTTTAACCAATAGAGTCAGGTCTATAATATGAAGATCCACGGGCTGATTTTGCATGTGCCGAGGATGAGAGCGATGACACATTTTACAGTTTGTCAGTTCAGTTTAGTGGTTGTTTTTAATAATTGGTGAACATGCAAGTGACCTTCAAAGTTCTTGTAATTTAGTAATTTCCTTCACTTTAGAGATGGTTGTTAATTATGAATGAACGTATTTTATGGAACGACTATATGTTTTTAGTCACTGTCGATATCAGTGTTTATAATATACATGTTGAAGGTGTCTGAATTGATATGTTGAGTGTGTAACTGTTGTTATTTAGACGATGTCTCTGCTCCTAATTCTGAGAGATAATACTTGCTTTTTTTCTGAAATGGGAAAAGACACAAGTTTCATGAATTTAACCTCAGGAGAAGTGAGATACTGCCCTCTAGAGGTGCAGAAACATCTCATCTCATCTCATCTCATTATCTCTAGCCGCTTTATCCTTCTACAGGGTCGCAGGCAAGCTGGAGCCTATCCCAGCTGACTACGGGCGAAAGGCGGGGTACACCCTGGACAAGTCACCAGGTCATCACAGGGCTGACACATAGACACAGACAACCATTCACACTCACATTCACACCTACGGTCAATTTAGAGTCACCAGTTAACCTAACCTGCATGTCTTTGGACTGTGGGGGAAACCGGAGCACCTGGAGGAAACCCACGCGGACACGGGGAGAACATGCAAACTCCACACAGAAAGGCCCTCGCCAGCCCCGGGGCTCGAACCCAGGACCTTCTTGCTGTGAGGCGACAGCGCTAACCACTACACCACCGTGCCGCCCGGTGCAGAAACATTTACACATTTATTTTAACTGTTCTGTGAAATGAATGAAACGTTCAATCTGACGAATCTTGAAAGAATATAATTTGAATACAGTTCTTTGATTAAAACTTAATTCCAGTGAAATTTATTGAAAACATGGGCAGGAGATTCATCTGATGGAGAATGTGTGGCTTTTCATCGAACAGAAGCCTCTTTATCAAATACTATAATTTTCAATCAAATATTTAAGGATCAGTAAAACAGGATTGATAAGTTTTGTATCTTGTGGACCTTCTGTTATACTGTACACTGTATGAGGTGTTTTTGTACAGGGATGTTGTTGATTTGTCTCACTGTGGTCTTCGAGCGCAGTAATACACAGCTGTGTCTTCAGTCTGCATGTTCTGCCCTGTTAATGTTACTGTGCTGCTGGACGTGTCTCTGGAAACCTGAAACCTGCTTTTCAGTTTCTCACTGTAGGCAGTGCCACCAGTATAACATATCTCTCCGATCCACTCCAGAGTTTTTCCTGCAGGTTGTCGGATCCAGCCTGTACAGTAGGTACTCGTTAATGAATATCCAGACACTTTACAGGTCAGAGTCAGTGACTGACCAGGGGTTAATACTGTGGATCCGGTCTGGATCAGCTCAACACAGTGAACACCTGGGGAAAAAAAGTTATTGTAATGAAAAGCAAAAAAGCGATCACAAAATAGAGCGTATTAAATATCAAATGTAAAAACACTTACAGTGTACGGCTGCCAGCAGCAGCAGCAGGAGGGATGTAGAGATCATGGTGTGTGTTGAAGCAGAAGTAGTAAAAGCTCTTGGTCTTCACTGCTTAAATATATAACAGAGAAGGACATTTGCATGGGGACACTCCTTATCTTCAGGGAAATTTAATGGATTCTTCTACATGAGAAAACCTCCCCATCTCTCAAACATCTCTAATCTGTGAGTTTAAATATATCATAATTTTAAACATTTTGTCATGTCTGTTTGTAGATCGATCTATCAGTCCTGTTTGTTTTTCTGTTTTAACAAATCAGAAGCTGAAGGCAGTTGTTAATGAGTGAGTTTATCAGGAGTTTTCATGTGAATTCATTCAAAGAAGAGGTAATTATCTTTTTATTCATTTATAGTTATTTTTAATTTGAACCCTTACTTGATAACAGCATGATAAAATGCATCTTGTCATGTTCCTGAGAAATCTCACACCGCAGAAGGATGTCGTCCCATAATACACAACTGTGTCTTCAGTTTCAGTTCTTTTTGAGTCTTAATTTATCCAACCTGTGCTGTGGATTTTCCTCCAACTGATATCAGATGAAGTGATGAGGCCACATTGTTACAACCCGAAGGTCCTAGGTGCAGATTTGGATCCAATGAGCAACTCCAGAAATCACAGATCAAAGACTAAGATGTACCTGTTGAGCAGAGCAGTGAGGCACACAGGCTGGAAGCAGTCACAGCAACACAGTCAGTCCTTTCCTGGCAAAGATCCGAAAAAGGCAGGGCAGACACGGAATACATTCATCTTTCTCTCATTATCTCTAGCTGCTTTATCCTGTTCTACAGGGTCGCAGGCAAGCTAGAGCCTATCCCAGCTGACTACGGGCAAAAGGCGAGGTACACCCTGGACAAGTCGGCAGGTCATCACAGGGCTGACACATAGACACAGACAACCAATCACACGTACGGTCAATTTTGAATCACCAGTTAACCTAACCTGCATGTCTTTGGATTGTGGGGGAAACCAGAGCACCCAGAGGAAACCCACGCGGACATGAGGAGAACATGCAAACTCCACACAGAAAGGCCCTCGTCGGCCACGGGGCTCGAACCCTGACGTTCTTGCTGTGAGGCGACAGCACTAACCACTACACCACCGTGCCACCACACAGAATACATGTCACACAAATACCAGGAAGAAATCCAAACACAGCCGGCAAATGGTAAACTGGAAAAAACAGAATCCAGATTCAGTCACAGTCAAACAATCAGAAAACCAGGGAGAAGTAGCAGAGAAAAACCAAAAGCATGAATGAGACAAAACCTGATGCCGAGTCTTTTTCTCCATGCTGTATTTATACAGAGTAACTGAAAGCAAATTCAGAGCAGGTGTGCTAGCACATCATGTGGAGAACAGGGAAACACGGTGTGGAACACAAATGCATGTGTCAGGACTTGGAAGTTCTGGGCTGGATCATGACAGTACCCCCCCCCTTACGGATGCTTCCAGGTGCCCCAGACAGAGTTTCCGCATTCTTATGGTGGACGTCCCTGAGGATTGAAGGATCGAGGGGGAAGTGTGCTGGCACACAACACCTCTCCTTCGGGCTGTAATCCTTCCAGTTGACCAAATACTGTAACCGCTGACCACATTGACAGACCTCAAGTAGTTTACTGATCATGTAGGCCTTGCCTCCATCTGTGATATGAGGGGGAGGGGCCTCAGTCACACAGAGACACAAAAGGACAGGTGGATGCGCTGCATGGACTTGGGCAATGACAATCGAACTCCTGTGGTGTTAATGACCTTAGAAATAGGAAAGGGACCAACAAACCCTGGGGCCAGCTTATGGGAGGAGACCTTCAGGGGGAGATTACCTGTGGACAACATGATCCTCTGTCCCAGATAGTAAGCAAGAGCTGGCCTGCAATCCTCTTGTACACATGACTGGAGCGTAAAAGGTGACGTCTGGTGTGCACTGACACTCTGCGATAGCGTCAGACAAAGACTTGGGCCGATGGGACAGATGCCTCCTCCTCCTGCTTGGGAAAAAGAGGGGGCTGGTAACTGGGGCAACGCTGGAAAGGGGTCAGCCCAGTGGATGATGAGGGAAGGCTTTTAAAAGCATATTCTATCCAAAGGGGAGCCTGGCTCCAGGAGGAAGAACCACCGGATGTCAAGCACTGTAGGGCGACCTCTATTTTTTTATCTGTATGCTCCGTCTGCCCATTACTCTGCAGCTGGTAACCAAAGGAGAGGCTGGGAGTGGCCCCGATAAATTTACAGAATTCATTCCAGAAGTGTGCTGAGAACTGAGGGCCTTTGTCAGATACAATGTCCATGAACCTGGAACACATTGTTGATTCACAGTTCTGCTGTCTCCTTCCGAAGCTGCCTTCAGCGAAGGGATACAAAGTGAGCAGCTTTGGATCAAAGATCGATGATCATCAGGATGCAGGTGTTACACTTGGAGCTGGGGAGGCTGGTGAAGAAGTTCATCACAATGTGGGGCCAGGGATAGTGAGGCACAGGTAAGGGTCTCAGCAGTCCAGCTGCAGGTTAGTTGCTCATCTAGATTCTAGAATAGACATCACAGGCCGCCACAGAAGTCCTGACATCCTGCTGCATAATTGGCCACCAGAAATGTTGCCAAAGGACAGTGAGAGTCCGAGCCACCCCAGCATAATAGGCTCGAATAGAGCTGTGTCCCCATTGAAGCACCTGGGAGTGCACACAAAGAGGCACATTAAAGCAGTTGGGTGGAATGTTACCTGGTCCCGGATCACTGGACAGAGCATTCTGGATGGCAGGTTCTATAACAAGCTGGGCTGCTGCTACTACACAATGAGCAGGGATAATGGGTTCAATGGTGCCTTGCTGAGTGTCTGAAGAAAACTGCCTGGAGAGTGCATTTGGCTTTGTGTTCTTATAGCCTAGTCAAAAAGAAAGCACAACATTAAAGCAGGAGAAAAATAATGACCACCTGGCTTGGCATGAGTTGAGCCATTTAGCAGACTTGACAGATTCAAGATGGCAGGCAATGTGAAAAGAATGCATAGGGGTTCACCTTCCCATCCTTGGCTGACCATTGAGACAGGATGGCCCCAACGCTTATGTCATCCACTTCAAGGAGAAACTGAGCGGCTGCATGAGGGATGATGAGAATGGGCACCATGGTGAACCTGCTCTTTCGTGAAAAAAGGCACTCTCGGCATAGTTTGTCCATGATAAGGGGCACTTCGAGGATGGGAGCTCAGTCAAGGGAGCAGCAATGGTGCCCTAGTTACTAATAAACCGCCAATAGAAATTGCCAAACCCAAAAAAGTGCTAGAGTTCCTTACGGGAAGAGGGAACGAGCCACTCAGAGACCACCTTGACCACCCTGGGGATAACGCAAAGCCCAGGAAGGAAATGGCGCACTTGTGAAACTCGCACTTGTCTGCCTTTGCAAAAAGTTGATTCTTCAAGAGCCATTGCAGGACTTTTCTGACATGGGATCGATGAGTCTCCAGCATGGCAGAAAAGATGAGAATATCATTGAGATACCCAAAGGCAAACCAGTTCATAAAATCTCCTCGGACATCTCTGATCAGGGATTGGAAGACAGAGAGGCATTAGTGAGCCCAAATGGAAGAACTAAATATTCATAGTGGTCAGGAGAAGTGGTGAATGCAGCCTTCCACTCATCCCCTTCTCTTATTTGCACCAGGTTCTCTTATTCAGCATTGCAGAGGTCCAACTTGGAGAAAAACTGAGCCCCTGTAGTAATTTGAAGGCTGTGGACATGAGCGGTAGGGCGTAGTGGCTCTTAACAGTGATAGCATTTTGTCTCCGAGAGGCAATGCAGGGCCTGAGTGACTGAATTTTTTTCTCTCAACCCCCCCCCCCCCCCCTCGCACCCCAGGGAGGACAATGGATGGATAATGACATCCACTAGTGACTCTGAGATGCATTTGTGACCCCTCACCGAATCCAGGGACACATGTCAGCCGAAACGAATCCAAAATAATCGCAAAAGAAGCTTTTTTTTCAAAATTTGTGATTTTTGTTTTTTTCCATCATGTGCAAGTTGAGATCTTGAAGAATGCAATCAGTATTTCAGATAATAGATTGTTTTGTTGGAAAAGCATACATTTTTTGTTGCAAATTGTCTCATTTTTGTCAGGACTGTAGCCTGCTGGGGGTGTGGGTAAATTACCATATGGGCCATTCACATGAAGATTCAAGTCATTTGTTTTTTTTTCCGCGAATCAGCTGCATGATGCGAGTTGAGCGCATGGCTACTTAACCTGCATACAGGCGTGTGATTTCACTATGGAATGAGTTACTAAACAGAGAGCAGAGGAGCCCCGCGAAGCAAACAGACATACGGTATTTACATCGGAGATCACCATTTCTAGCAAAAAAAAACGCAACCTCGTTTTCCAGATTGAATGGAATACTTGAATGATCGGATGATACACGGACCGTTCTAGGATTACATTCCATCGGAGGCATTGGTGTGTGCAAGGCGCCGTTTCTCTTTCTGATGGGGTAAGTTTATTAATCTAAGACTGTGTGGTTATTTTTGCATGTAACGGAGAGTGTTGTGGTTTGGTTAAGCCTAGGTCACAACCGGACGTACGATTTTTTGGCCGTGTGATTTTTGGCATTTCCCAAATCGCTGCGTTTTTTTTTTTTCACGGAGAAAGACGCGCATTGGCCGTAAGTTTGTCTTGCAACCTGAAAAAAAACGTAAGCTCCCGTAGAGTTTGTTTGACATGACAAAGAACCTCTGCGGCCGGTCTGCGGCTCGAAAATCAGCACATCACACGCGCGCTCTTGTGCTTTTCACACGCGCGGGCTTGTGTGTTTCATGCGCGCTCTCCATGCGTTTCTTGCGTTTTTTGCGTGTAGACCGGCCGTAGGAGCGCGTACTGTACGGCCGGTTGTGACTGAGGCTTTACATGAAACTAGTGTTGTGTTAGTTGTGTCATCATCGTGCTATCTTTCTTTCTTACGGTGTGAGTAATTTTTCAACCACAAAACGTTAAAGTATACTTTAGGACTTATTTTTGTACTTCATAATTGTTTTGGGCATACTTTGCATGGAAGGAAAATTGACGTGGTGATCTTTGTTTACATGAAAGTAGTATCGTGCTAGCTAGTAGGGGGTAGGGCTTTCCTTAATGTCATGCAAATGAGCACCATTATGTGCCCGCCCTACACCCAGAGTAGCTGAGATGGAAAACTTTGAGGGCGATTTTCTCCCTTTTCTGTTTTAAGAACTATACACTTTCAAAAGGCCACACATTCTTCAAATATTGTCAGATCTCCACATGGAAGGCATCATTGGAAAGCTTAGAAACTGTACTTTCTGAATCTGTCAATAACTCAAAATGCCCCCAGGCCGACATGTGTCCCTGGATTCTGTGATCTGCCACATTTGTCCATCGCCTCTCTCCGGGAATGGGGGGGGGGGGGGGACAAACTCCTGGAAGGTGTGGTCTTGGGTATCAGCTTGATGGTGCAATCGGAGGACCGATGGGGGGAAGAGAGGTGGCACAACCTTACTGAACACCAGATGAAGTTCTAGATATTCGGGGGGCACACTGGAAAGATCCAGTGTCTCATCAGGGCGGAAAAAAACATGCGGAATTGGTGAAATTGAAGCTGTCAAACTATAGATTACCAGGTAGACCATCTTGTTCACATTTATTATTTATGTAGTTTTAACTTATGTTATTGTTCATAATGTTCATGATTATCATGAATACGTAATGAAAGAGAGACCAAAAGAGCAAGGAAAAGCCATATAGAAAATCAGAAAGAAAAGAGTAGGCTTTCTAAGCTGAAGAAACTGCTAACAAAGAAAAGGAAATAAATATAAATATTGACTTGTAAATAGTTGTATATAGTTTTTGACTAGAATCTGTCTAACATGAACAAGAAAGACATTTTGGTATTGAATCAGTTCAAAAACAAGAACATTAGTGACTATTATTTAATACTCAGTCTAGAATTTCCCCCCTGGGAAAGACATTATGGTACCCAATGAATTGATACGAATCAACAGAAGAATATAAGTGAATTTACAATATGAGGAAGGTTATTGATATATTTTCATTCTTCAAGTGAACCCTTATCAGTTAAAAGGTAAATCAGTTCATATTGTATTATTTCAACATAATAATAACAGTTCAAATTAAATGGCATGTTTGAGAAAATATTCGCTTTCAGGAGATGCTTCAAATCTTTCAATATACACAAAATCTGTTCAGCTTCTGGGGGGATGCGCCCCCCAGACCCCCTGCTAAAATTGTTTTGGATTTTGTCATTTCTATTTCACAGTCCTGCACAAATTATTCTGGTGTTGCTCAGAGCATGAATTTAAACAGCTAAATTTGTGAAATTATTTTGTCATTGTGCACTGAGTGAAGTGAACATACAGTTAGGTCCATAAATATTTGGACAGAGACAACGTTTTTCTAATTTTGGTTCTGTACATTACCACAATGAATTTTGAACAAAACAATTCAGATGCAGTTGAAGTTCAGACTTTCAGCTTTAATTCAGTGGGTTGAACAAAATGATTGCATAAAAATGTGAGGAACTAAACCATTTTTAAAAACACAATCCCTTCATTTCAGGGGCTCAAAAGTAATTGGACAAATTAAATAATTGTAAATAAAATGTTCATTTCTAATACTTGGTTGAAAACCCTTTGTTGGCAATGACTGCCTGAAGTCTTGAACTCATAGACATCACCAGATGCTGCGTTTCCTCCTTTTAAATGCTCTGCCAGGCCTTTACTGCAGCGGTTTTCAGTTGTTGCTTGTTTGTGGGCCTTTCTGTCTGAAGTTTAGTCTTGAACAAGTGAAATGCATGCTCAATTGAGTTGAGATCAGGTGACTGACTTGGCCATTCAAGAATATTCCACTTCTTTGCTTTAATAAACTCCTGGGTTGCTTTGGCTTTATGTTTTGGGTCGTTGTCCATCTGTATTATGAAACGCCGACCAATCAGTTTGGCTGGATTTGAGCACACAGTATGTCTCTGAATACCTCAGAATTCATCCGGCTGCTTCTGTCCTGTGTCACATCATCAATAAACACTAGTGACCCAGTGCCACTGGCAGCCATGCATGCCCAAGCCATCACACTGCCTCCACCGTGTTTTCCAGATGATGTGGTATGCTTTGGATCATGAGCTGTACCACGCCTTCCCCATACTTTTTTCTTGCCATCATTCTGGTAACGGTTGATCTTGCTTTCATCTGTCCAAAGAATGTTCTTCCAGAACTGTGCTGGCTTTTTTTATATGTTTTTTAGCAAAGTCCAATCTAGCCTTTTTATTCTTGAGGCTTATGAGTGGCTCGCACTGTGCAGTGAACCCTCTGTATTTACTTTCATGCAGTCTTCTCTTTATGGTAGATTTGGATATTGATACGCCTACCTCCTGGAGAGTGTTGTTCATTTGGTTGGCTGTTGTGAAGGGGTTTCTCTTCACCATGGAAATTATTCTGCAATCATCCACCACTGTTGTCTTCTGTGGGTGTCCAGGTCTTTTTGCATTGATGAGTTCACCAGTGCTTTATTTCTTTCTTTCTTTCTTTCTTTCTTTCTCAGGATGTATCAAACTGTAGATTTTGCCACTCCTAATATTGTAGCAATTTCTCGGATGGGTTTTTTTCTGTTTTTGCAGCTTAAGGATGGCTTTTTTCACCTGCATGGAGAGCTCCTTTGACCGTATGTTTTCTTCACAGCAAAATCTTCCAAATCCAAGCACCACACCTCAAATCAATTCCAGGCCTTTTATCTGCTTAATTGAGAATGACATAACGAAGGAATTTCCCAGACCTGCCCATGAAATAGCCTTTGAGTCAATTGTCCAATTACTTTTGGTCCCTTTAAAAATGGGGTGGCACAGGTTAAGGAGCTGAAACTCCTAAACCCTTCATCCAATTTTAACTTGGATACCCTCAAATGAAAGCTGAAAGTCTGGACTTTATGTCCATGTCCATTATATAACTATAACTTGAATATGTTTCAGTAAACAGGTAAAGAAACAAAATTTATGTCAGTGTCCAAATATATATGGATCTAACTGTACTTTCCAAGCAACAAGAGGCACAAATTCTGAGCTCCGTCACATCTGTAGATGAGGAGATTTACCTCCAAATGATCAGAGCAGTTTAAAGAACTGGAAAATGATCATCATTAAAGCTGTTAAAGCCAAACTTTCAATGTCCAAAGACAGACATTATGTTCAAATCATAAACTGTGATGTTCATATCACCTGGCCTTTGGAGAGTCTGAATGCTGCAGTCACACTTTACCTTCTTCACATTAACTATGGATTGGAATGGAATGGATTGACAGATTATTCATGATGGATTAACTGTATATCCAGCTCAGGACAAGAAATTATTTCATGTTGAGGCCAAAGATTAAACATGATGTTGATTTCCCTTTGTCTTTGAAATACAGAGGGGTCTGAGCCCTGCGAGCTCATTTATACCAGGCATTCCTGGGGACAAGTGGACTGCAGGGAGATGAACATGAACAGGGATGTTTTTGTACAGGGCTGCAGGGAGTCTGTCGTGCTGTGTGTCTCTGGCGCAGTAATACACAGCCGTGTCCTCGGTCTGAGAGTTTTGTCCTCTTAAATAAACTGTTCTGCTGGATGTGTCCTGGCTGAAACTGATCTTGCTCTTCACTGTATCTTTGAGATTAGTGCCAGCAGCACTACACAGATATCCAAGCCATTCAAGAGCTTTCCCAGCAGGTTGTCGTATCCAGTAAATACAATAGCTCGACTCTGACGTCTTACAAGAGATGGTGAACGACTCTCCAGGTTTCACAAGCACAGAGGCTGACTGAGTGAGCTCCACAGCACCAACACCACCTGACAACAACAACAATAAAACATCGTCAAATCATTTTCCCAACCAGGTATGAAATCTAAACTCATTCAGCCAACATGGAGACTTACAGAATGCAGCTGTGAGCAGCAGCAGCACTGTTGAGAGCATCGTTGTTTGGGATAAAACTGAAGTGAATTAAACTGTTCAGCTGCTCTCCTCCTCACCACACACACACACACTCACACTCACCAACCTCATATAAGAGACATCAGTGAAGGATTTGCATCAAATGCATCACATGACCTTGAAGACTCGGGTTTTAAAACTAAACACTTGCGTATCTCTGTGACCAACTGATTCAAGTTTCAAAGTGTTTCAAAGTGTTTATTGTCATATGCACAGTAAGGAACATGTCCTCTTGCACAATGAAATTCTTAGTTTGCCGTCCACCATGAGTGCCACATGACAACAATAAATAGGTGGAAGAAATTTTACAAAGTCAAGCAAATATAGTGCAAAATAAAAAGAAAAAAAAACAGTATATTACAAAATAAAAGTTATGTATTTACCTTTTTTTTTCCTTATTTACCTCAGAGCCAGTCACTGAGGGTGGGGTGCAAACCAAGTGTGGACAGTTTTTGGATGAGTTTGTGGGGGATGACCCTGTTGAAGGTAGAGCTGTAGTCAACAAAGAGTCTTCTGATGTAGGAGTTTTTGTTTTCCAGGTGGGAGAGGGTATAACGGAGGGCAGCAGCAATGGCGTCTGAGGTGGACCTGTTGGGCCTGTAGGCATACTGCAGGGGGTCCGGTATACTGCTTTGAATGTGGGCCAGTACCACTCAATCAAAGAATTTTGAGATGATTGAAGTGAGTGCTTTCGGCCTGTAATCATTCAGGCAGGTGGGTGGGCTCTTCTTGGGAAGAGGGACAATGGTTGTGGTCTTGAAGCAGGAGGGAACGGTGCTCTGGCTGAGGGAAAGGTTGAAGATAGCGGTGAAAACATCAGCCAGCTCATTGGCACATACTCTGAGGGACCACCCAGGGATGTTGTCTGGTCCTGCTGCCTTCCTGGGGTTGATCTTCCTCAGAGCTTTGTGTACCTGGCCTGATGAGACTGTTGATGGTGGGGTGGGGGGATTGGTTGGTGCAGGTGTGTGTGCCTCCTCTCTGTGCTGTAGCTGGAGGTCTCAAAGCGGGTGTAGAAAGTGTTGAGTTCATCCGGCAGGCTGTCTGTGGAGCTGATGCTGCTGGTGGTGGTCCTGAAGTCTGTGAAGTGCTGCAGGCCATGCCACATCCGCCCGGGGTCAGTAGTAGAATAGAAGCTGTCCAGCTTCTCTCTGTACTGCCTCTTGGCCGCTGTAATGGCTTTCCTCAGTCCATACTTTGCCGCTTTGTACTCCATTTCATTGCCTGATCTAAATGGAAGAGATTGAGCATGCAGCATGCGTCATACCTGACTGTTTATCCAGGGCTTTTGGTTGGGGAGCTTCCTGATCTGTATGGTGGGCATGATGTTGCAGACTCTCACATTTTTAGAACAGCGGCTCTGACAGTAGTTTCGGCAACAAGGTTGACAGAACAGTGCTTGGTCGAATATGTTTTCATTTCGAAATAATTTACACAGACACTTATATAATGGATGCTCCACATAAATTTATTTAAAACATGGGGAGGAGATTCATGTGATGGAGAATGTGTGGCTTTTTATGGAACAGAAGCCTCTCTATCATATCCTATAATTTCAATCAAATATTCAAGGATCAGTGATATAGGCAATAAGGATTAAATACTGAATTTAGAATGATAATTATTATCAATGCTTTAGGATACTGGGATCATGATCGTGGAAAAATTCTACTTCTCTTCAAAGTCATGACAAAATGCTCTCACACTTTTTCACACATGATACACAAACTCTAATTGGTTGAGGTGATTATTGCTGCTGCTGAATGATACTATACTACAACAAGTTCTTGTTCGTGATGTGATTATAATAGTGTGCAGAATGTGAAGCAATAATGGAGATGTCACACAGGGGTTTAAAATCTATGCTCCAAACTACTGAAAAAATAATTAACTTGGAACTTTGTTGTAATTTGTGGGATTATTTATTTTTTAGCTTGACTTGGATCTATAAGACATTTTCAACAGAAGAAGAAGAATAAACCTTTATTTGTCACATGCACACTCAAGCACAGTGAAATTCATCCTCTGCATTTAACCCATCTGAAGCAGTGAACACACGCACACACACCCAGAGCAGTGGGCAGCCATCCTACAGTGCGCGGGGAGCAGTTAGGGGTTAGCTACGGTACCTTGCTCAAGGGGAATTCAGCCCAAGGCCACCCCATGAAGACATTCTGTTACAATGGACACTGCATGAGGTGTTTTTGTACAGGGATGTTGTTTATTTGTCTCACTGTGGAGAGAGAGCACAATAATACACAGCTGTGTCTTCAGTCTGCAGATTCTGTCCTCGAATTGTGATTGTGTTAGTAGCAGTGTCTCTGGAGATGCTGAACTTAGTTTTTAGTTTCTCATTGGAATATAGACTCCCACCACGATAGATGTGTCCAATCCACTCCAGAGTTTTTTCCTGCAGGTTGTCGCATCCATGACGTACCTTCACTCGTGACTGACTATGAAACCTTGCATTGGACGGAGAGACTCTGGCCTGGCTGGACTGTCATGGTGATATCTCACACTGTAAAAAATTTTACAGGCGGGTGTTGATTGAACATAGATTTTACATATCATTTGACTCAGAAATGTCATTTTCACTTACAACCAACTAAACCAGGTCAGCCTAATACACTTTCTCTCATTGTGATATCATGTTGAGCTATCAAGAATTTTAACATCCAAATATCAAAGATATCCTTGTTGATAGAACTAGCTGCAACCTGTTGCAACGCTGCATGTTGGTATCCTTGTTGGTAGAACCAATGACGCATATATACACGTGCTGTATGGGGTTTCCTTACCTCTGCACAGGGGCAAATCACATCAAGGAGGAACGTGCTTGTTCTGAAGAACTTTGCCTTGCTTGGAGTATTGGTTGTCTTTCATGGTGGGTAGTGTATGTTTGCTTGTTTTAGAAGACAGGTTGTGCTCGTCATCGTGTTCTTCTATAGGACTATATAAAATGGATCAGTTATTGTGAATGTTTATTGTCTCCAACGAACTGCATTAGCCAAGTTGGGATTGTTAACTGGTGTTAGCTTCGCTAGTCACGTTCACCATGTTAGCCATACAACAGTTTCGAATCCATTAACTTTCATGTGGGATTAAATAGTATTCCTAAAAATAACTGCACCACAGAGTCTACGTTTTGAGGTGACGATCATACATTTCGCAGAAATTGCACTAGCATTTATGGCACTGTGAATGAACATTTACAGGGAACATGGTATTGGAGACAGGATCTTCAAGCGCGGGTGCGGGCACGTATGCTATTACATAGTCCACGGTACAAGTGTGAAAAGGTGTATCAAGCTTGCCGAGCCTACTGTGTGTTTTTGGCTGTTGACCACAATGTCGGAGTTGCCAGAAGGACATGCTGTCCTACATACTATGTGGACCTCTTCCCTCCCCTCTTCTGCTTGTGACCAATCTGACAGCAACATCTCTGGATCAATCTCCTCCTTGGACACAGCAAGTTTACATTCAGACGATTCCAGGCCCAGCTCTTCTCTCCAAACAGACACTGTCAAGAGCCCACTGAGAGAGGACAGGAAGTGGCCCTCTCCATTCCCCATCCCAAAACTCTCCTATGATATTGAGCTAAAATTGCAGAAAGGAAATGAGGTCTATGCAAAAGAAAATAAGGCTCTTGAGGTGAGCAGAGCTATAAAAACAGAAATTTTGGATAAACTTGCACAGGCCATTTTTGACCTCAGAGGAGGCTACCCTGCCAAAGATGAACTTGAATCAGTTGTATCTGCTCTGGTACTCAAGTATCCATGCCTAAGAGACACAGACAGCATAACCGGTTACAATGCATGGCTTGTGAGTCTCAAGTACAAGCTTGGCAACTACAGGGCAAAACTGCATGAGGCAGGATGCAATGAGATGGACGTGAACAGTAAAAGGCGACAAGGAGATGGGGAAGATATCCCATTCACTCTCAAAAAAGCCAGAAGGGGAGAAGTGAATCACATCCCAGACGACCCTGACCACCATGATGATAGTACACTTGAAGAGGAGCGGCTTGCTCTGGTGGAAGAATTCAAGAAAAAAAACAAGAACACGGCCGAGATGAGGATGAAGATGAGTCTGACCTTTTCCCTATGCCATAAGGAAATTGTGGAGATGCAGCCTATGGTGTCTGAGGTCCAGGAGAGATGGCCTGCACTGTTTTCACCGAGGGAGGTAAGGATTAGAGGTCTGCGCGGGTCGGATTTTTCAGTCCCGCTCCCGCTCGCTCCCGCATTGTGCAGTCCCGCTCCCGCCCGCGCCTGCAAAGAATTATGATTTTTCAGTCCTGCTCCTGCCCGCGCCCACAAAGAATTATGATTTTCAGTCCCGCTCCTGCCCTCGCCTGCCATATTTTATCCCGCTCCCGCCCGCAAACCCCGCATGATGCAGACGTTCGCGTTATTTCTCAGGAAAGTTCTTGTCTTGACACAGCGTGATGGTGCCCCGCCCCCTACTTTGAGTGGATTTGAGCATAAATATCTACAGCTCACATTCACATTTGTTATTATTTACCTTGTTTCTGAATTCAGCATGTAGTGTCTCTAATAATAATAATTAGTGCTGTCAAGTGATTAAAATATTTAATTGCAAATCGCACATTTTTGTCACATGAGAAACCATTGTAATTCTCTGATCAGCATAAAAAAGTGAATGGGCTTACTTTGTACCATGAGTGAAGTGATTTACTGCTTGAGTTAGTCTACAACTCTAATCAGAGAGACAGGTTACACAGTGACCGTAGGCTTGACTCAATGCTATCCCAGAAATCCTTCCTGTAATATGCAAATTTGGCCGCCTCTGATTGGACAGCCAAATTTGCATATTACAGGAAGGATTTCTGGGATAGCATTGAGTCAAGCCTACCGTCACTGTGTAACCTGTTTAAAACACATTTTTAGTTAGCGGGACTGCAGCTTATCACTGCTCCCACCTGCGCCTGCATATGTGCACTCCCACTCCCGCCCGCATATGTGCACTTCCGGTCCCACCTGCGCCCTCAATGAGCTTTCAAAATTTGTCCCACGCCACACTGCTTTGCGGCGGGTCCCGCGAGTCCCACGGGACTCCCGCGGGAGTGCAGGGCTCTAGTAAGGATTTACCATTTGAAATGTTCTTATCCTATTGTTGTATGACTATTGAAAACCTGTTAAAATCCAGATTTCAGACACCCTTTTTCCTGGCATGGAAGTCATGTATTTGAACTTCAACTAAGGTTTAAACTGGAGGACAATACATTGTATCACAGAAGTGAGTACACCCCTCATATTTCTGCAGATTTGTAAGTATATCTTTTCATGGGACAACATTAAAGAAATTTCACTGTGACACAATGAAAAGTAGTCAGTGTACAGCTTATATAACTGTTTCAATTTATTCACTCAAAATAATTCAGAATACAGCCATTAATGTCTCATCCTCTGGCAACAAAAGTGAGTACACCCCTATGTAAAAAATGCATAGAGGGGGTTGTGATCATCTTCAGTAGTCACAGTACATGTTGACATGCATGTTTCTTTGGGTGATCTTCAGCTTCCCAATGTTAACGGCATTAATTCAGCCCCCAACCAGTCCCACTACCATGCTTGACTGTAAGCATGGGACACTTTTCTTTGTACTACTCACTTGGTTACCGCCACACATGCTTGACTTTTCATTGTATCAAAGTTACATTTCTTTACTGTTGTCCCATGAAAAGATATACTTGCAAATCTGCAGAAACTTGAGGGGTGTACTCAATTCTGTGATACACTGTATATTTATGATACATTTGTTCATGAAGTGAACACAATGGAAATATCAGTCATTAAAAACGTTAACATTTTGGTAAGTGTTTTCCTTTGACAATTATTTGTAAGTGTCTTTTTTGCGCCAGTGATTTATTGTATGTTTTAAGGTACAGGTAACTTGAAAAAAACATCATATGAAATGTAGAAATACATGTTATTATAGCAAACATTTATTTGTTATTATAAGAAGAGTAACCTAATTTGGGTAACAGCAAAAATACGTTGGTTGAAATCAAATGTAAACTCAAATTTTCTAGGCAACATGATGCAAGAGAATTTTGAGTTGAGATGGTCAACAACAAGTAGTATGTTGGCTGAACTCAAATTTAAACTCAGAAATCCTTGTTGACTTAACAAGGATCTTTGTTGACTTAAGAAGGATTTTCTTGTTTAAATTTGAGTTCAACCAACTTACCTTTTGTTGTTGACCATCTCAAAACAAAATTCTCTTGCATCATGTTGCCTAGAAAATTTAAGTTGAGATGGTCACTTTTTTTTTTTTACAGTGCACGCAATATATGCTACACATTTATTGTCATTGTAGTAAATGAATGAATTTGATAAAGCACTCACAGGAAGCAGCTGCCAGCAGGAGCAGTCGAGATGGAGAGAACAAGGTGTGTGTTGTTTGTACTGGGGTCTTCTCTGTTCTCCAACGTTTAACAGAGACCATCAGACCACATAAATAGAGCGATATCCAGCCTTGGCGTTTGTATTTGCTTTTCTGCTGATGATGGGAGGAGAATGGATTTAAAATTTAATTAAATCATGAGGAGGAGATTCATCGAATGGAGAATGTGTGGCTTTTTAATGGAACAAATCTTTTCCATAAC
Source organism: Neoarius graeffei (assembly GCF_027579695.1). NCBI lineage: Eukaryota > Metazoa > Chordata > Actinopteri > Siluriformes > Ariidae > Neoarius > Neoarius graeffei. The sequence continues at coordinate 9,320,533 of NC_083588.1, forward strand.
AGAAAGTTCTTTACCAACTTCAATACCAGATCAATCATAGAGGGAATTGTACAGAGAAACTTGCAACAAGGATTAGATACTATATTTAGGGTGATAATTATTATCTGTGCTTGAGGACATAAATTCCCCTCCTGCCCATGTCTGCATTTATTTTTATTTTATAATATTTTCTCACAAACTCTGTTAGTTCTTTTTCCCACAATATAAACACATTATGCCTTGAAACCACAGTGACGTGAACAAGGATGAAGAAACGTGTCAAGCAGCATCACATGAGCTCCCAATACACTGCCATGTTCATTTTTCTGGTCTTTTGTGGCTCCCACAAGCTTCATATCTGACCACATGCTCCTGAGACTTTATTAGAGCTTATTCCCCTCCTGATGCACACCTCAAAATTGGACTTTTCTGACAATTCTTTCTTTCTTTCTTTCTTTCTTTCTTTTTAAATGAAACATTTCCAGACACATTGTTGGACATCAGTCTTCTCTCAGTCATTTTAACCTCAACATGTGGGGCAGATGTTGTCAAAGTAGAGAAAGAGCACCTCTCAGAGGACTTGAAGCAAAATGAAAAGCAGAATGTTCATGAAGATGTTCATGATAAATGACTCTGGGGTTCAGTTTCCTGCTGAGGGAATATTTACAGCTCATGAGGATGTGCTTGTGTAAGTTTTTGTACAGCTCTGGAGTCTGTTGTATCAGTGTGAGTCTCGTGCACAATAATAAACAGCCGTGTCTTCAGCTTTCAGACTCTTCACTTCGAGGTACAGCATGTTTTTATTGGTGTCTTTAGTGATGGAGAACTGGCCCTGCAGAGACTGAGCAAATGTCGTGCCAGTGCCAGTGTCAATGTAGCCGATCCACTCCAGTCCTTTTCCTGGTTTCTGACGGATCCAGTGCATGTAGTAGCTGCCCATTGAGAATCCAGAGACAGTACAGGACAGAGTGACTGACTCTCCAGGTCTCTTCACCACAGAAGCAGAGGAGGTCAGGGACTGTCCATAAGAATCTGGAACAGAAGAGTATAACTCGGTAATATTATCATGTTTATCAGGACTGAATGGCTCTTTTTCCTCCCAATAATCTCATGAAAAATCTGAAACTTACATGAAATGAGTCCAAATAAAATACACTGTCCTAAAATCATCATTCTCTGAGTTCTGCTTCAGCCAGATTGAAAGTTTATGGGAGTGTTATCTATCACACAGCTCACTGGAAACTAGAAGAGCCAAGAACATGCTGTTTATACCCGACTCTATTTGAATAGGGAGTGTCCATGAGCACTTTGGATGGATTAAACCCACAACCACAGGCTGCTCAGTGTAGAGATGAGTGGATGATTAGAAGGTTCTACCGGTATGTGGAACCCGACAACGAAAGAGTTGAGAGTAAAACCATTTTTAGAAGCTGAGAACCCTTAATCATCCACAGAACCTTTAAACCATTTGAATGTCTCTGAATGGAAAAAAGGATATGATTTTATACAGTGTAACATCATACAGATTCACATTTCATAGGAAAAGTTTAAACAGGGGTTTATTTGTATAAAATTAGACTATTGATCAACTTCCTCATTTCAGTCCTTATGAATTTACCATGAAAACAGGTTCTCCAGAACAAAGAGCCTTATCTACTGATCAACACAGCACAGGTCGCTGAACGCTGGATGTAAGTCTGTTTAATCTGAGGGTCATGATTCACAGCAGGATGTGAGAAGAAAAATGGCCTGAATGTGCAGAGAGCAACAAGTTGAGATGGCTGAGTTTGTACAGACTGCCCTCTAGAGGCACAAAAGTCCTATTTTCAAAATATCCAAAACTGGAAGGAGAGATTTTAAAGAAAAAGGTTCAAATTTTATGCTTATCCAAAAAAATATCAAAAAGAAAAACATGAAAAATGACAGTCAACCATGTCATTTACATTTGGCCTATAACCTATAACACAGGAATTTGGATAAAACATCATTAAACATTACTGAACAACAAAAACATTAGTCTAGAATGTTCATTTGCTCATCCAGGCATCATTTAGGCTCTTCCTCCATTCTGGTCTTTTTGCTCTGCTCTGCTCTGACTGCTCTGCCAATTCACCTAGGAGAAAGCCGACAGTATTAATTTATTTGAAATACTGAATCACATTTTAATTTACATTAAATGATTTTGTTGTAATAAGCCTATAACTTTTTAGATAAAGGCTAATGCCATGGGTAACCACTCACCAGAGATGTTTTAGGCTAGGCCTACTTCTTATATTTCAGCCCTTTCCTGGCTACCTCCAAAAGTGCCTTATTGGCCAGGAACTTCTCGTACATCTCTGTGCAATCCTCTGTAAGGTTGATTCAGACCTGGAGCTCTGCCTTCACTGAGTCTACCTCGAGACGATTCCTTTCATTATGCCATGCAGTGGTCATTATGGAAAACACTCTTTCAGTATGAGCATTGCTGCAGGGAATGGAAAATAGGTAGGCACTGATGATCTTCAAGCTGTTCAGAGATACATCTGTCTGGGTGAAGAGTTTCAAATATCTCTCCTCAGTGCTCCAGTTCTCCACCTCCACAGAGCTGCTGACAAATTTCTCCACAAAGGAATACTCTTCATAGAGGTCATCCATTTCCACATCCACTCTGCACACCTTCACTGCTTCACAGAACTGATCAAAGAGGACTGCATGTTTCAGACTTAACTTGCTCACCTGGCTGTGGAAGCTCTGTTCAGAGAAGTCATATCTGTCTTGGAGATATTTGAGTGCCCTTTCGTAGACCACAACAAACTCAGCCTTGTATCTCTTGCTCAGATGTGGAGTGAGCTCTTTCAGCTTATTGTTCACAGTGAATCTGAAGTAGCTGTCTCGTTGTCTCCTCTCCAGCTGGTTCTGTAAATTGGTCATCAGGTGGTAGATGGAGGTGATGCAGAAGGATTTCCCTTCAAGTGCCTGAATGCACTCACTGAATAGCACCAATACATGGCTGAGGAAAAAAAAAAGTACAGCTCATGCAGTGACTGCTCTTCATCTCCGAAGCACTCCCACAGGACTTTTGAACATGCATCCTCTCCCAGGCTCCTGAAGTAGCTTGAGAGTGGTCCCCAGTACTTCACAATCTTGTCCACAGCTGGCAGTAGAGATAGCCCCCGTGTCATCACATGTCGCACAATGTTGCATCGATCCATTTCGAGGAACTCGCAAAATTCCTGAAGGTGCGCTGTCCTTGTGGCAGAGGTGCTGAAATGGCTGTAGATTTTGAGGACAACATTTTCCACGTCCACACTCATTTTTGCTGTTGTGAATTTACTGGTATTGTGCAACAGATGTGCGAGGCAGTTGGCAGAACGAATGCCTTCATTTGCGTCATTTAGTTTCTGAAACACACTGTTATGCTTCCCGTAATTAACGCTGGCATTATCTGCTGTGTAAGCCGACACTTTGTTCAAATCCAGACCAGCGGATTCCAGCTTGCTCATTATTTGGTTGGCAAAAGCTGCAGATGTCTCGTCACTGTCATTATAAAAATCCATCAGGAAGTGTTGGACTCCCAGTTCGAAGTGGAAATATCTGAGAACTATCGGGAAACACTTGATTGCGCCCTTGTTCGAGGCATCTGAGGCGAGAGAAAAATACAGATCGTTTTCTTTTATGTAGTGGATGTGGGTGCGTGTGGAATATGGGGCTAACACATTCGAGCACAGCGCTTGTGCTTTCGTTCTGCCCAATGTCAATCCTTTGGCCACTGCTGAATCACTATATACCTGCCTGTCAACTTTTGCAGAGCAGTCTAAACTCCTGTACGAGTGATGGTGTTTAATGGTGTGGAACAATTTAGTCAGCTCAGCAGCAGTGGTTTTGTCATCGATTGGGGTTGGTAGAGCTGGGGCAAAAAATGATACTAAAGATGACTGTCCAGCACTGCTGGCATTCTCTCTGTGGCGGTCTGTGTCCGCGTGTCTGGCTATCGCACCTTTACCTCTGCTCCCCACATCAATGTCAATGCGACAGAGCTTGCAGAAGGCGAAGTGTTCTCCTTTTTGGCTCTTGCCGACAAAACGATGCTCTAAGCACCAAGCATTTTTAAAGGATCTCTTTCGTTTCGGCATGAGTATTGTTCAACAGCATGCGTGCCAACATTCATAGGTTTTTCCGTACAAACATTTGCACTGCGCGCGCAGCTCGGAGGAGCAAAAATCAGTCAATCGCGTGAGCGCAGCTTTTGAGTGACAGCAGCTTCCTGACAATCAGAGGCTGCAGAGGCTCCATCAGCTGCGTGCGCAGCGCGAATGTTTGTATACGAGAAATCCCTGTAGGCTATCTTTGCCTGTATGTCATTGCAGAATAGCAAGTGTAAATAATGGGCGGGGATTTGTGACGATTGATGCAACGGTGGCGGCTGAGGGTCCGAAATGAGGACAAAATGTAAAAAGTGAGGACGCGTGACAGACGTCCGGACAGACGGCTCTAAAACCGGACTGTCCGGACGAAATCCGGACGAATGGTCACCCTAAGTATCACTGTGTGTGTCGGGCGCAGTAATACACTGCAGTGTCTTCTGTCCTCACGCTGTTCATGTGCAGATACACCTGCTTCTTACTGTTGTCTCTGGAGATGGTGAAGTGGCCATTAACTGCACTGGAGAAAAACTTCCTATCACTATCATCCTCGATAGTTGCAACAAATTCCAGTCCTTTTTCAGGAGCCTGTCTGATCCAAGCCATCCAGGAGCTCCCAAAGTTAAATCCAGAAGCTGTGCAGGTCAGTTTATGAGACTGATCAGGTTTGATGATCACTGAATCTATCTCAATCAGTGTCTGACTGCAGGAATCTGAAATACAAGAACACAAAGACAGGTGGTACAGTTAAAACGAAAGAAATAAAGAAGGGAAAAGATGTTATATTTTAATTGTGAAATCGATAAGACTAACATTGAATGAACATTGTGAGAGCAAAGTAACTCAAAACTCTGCCTCGTCCCATCTCAAAGAATTCAAATGATTCCTGTTGCTGTAAATGAACACAAACTGCAGGTGTGTTGTTGAGCTGACTGTCTCGGCATTAATGATTCAAACGCAGGATTTCATTTGCATGTCACGCCCACTGGAGACGTAAAAAAGATTCACAGAGGAACAGCCATGAAGATAAAAAGTTGACAGTAAAACTTCAGCTGTGTTTCCTGCTGTCAAGTCCATAACTGCTCTTTACTCATTAGATCTCATGTCCTTTTAGTGCATCACTGTGTATCACTGTAACACCCAGAAGAACATGAAGTTTTCTGATCATCACTGAACAACACAAACTTTACAGATTTCATTTTTCAGCTGTCTCTAATCCAGATTATCTCGTCTCGTCTCGTCTCGTCTTCTTCCGCTTTATCCGGGACCGGGTCGCGGAGGCAGCAGTCTAAGCAGGGAAGCCCAAACTTCCCTTTCCCCAGACACCTCGGCCAGCTCCTCGGGAAGAACACCGAGGCGTTCCCAGGCCAGCCGAGAGACATAGTCCCTCCAGCGTGTCCTGGGTCTTCCCCAGGGCCTCCTCCCGGGGGGACATGCCTGGAACACCTCCCCAGGGAGGCGTCCAGGAGGCATCCGAAAAAGATGCCCGAGCCACCTCAGCTGATTCCTCTCGATGTGGAGCAGCAGCGGCTCTACTCCGAGCTCCTCCCGAGTGACTGTGCTTCTCACCCTATCTCTAAGGGAGCGCCCAGCCACCCTGCGAAGGAAACTCATTTCGGCCGCTTGTATCCGCGATCTTGTCCTTTCGGTCATTACCCAAAGCTCATGACCATAGGTGAGAGTCGGAACGTAGATCGACCGGTAAATTGAGAGCTTCGCCTTTTGGCTCAGCTCCTTCTTCACCACAACGGACCGGTAAAGCGACCGCATCACTGCGGAGGCTGCACCGATCCGCCTGTCGATCTCATGCTCCATCCTTCCCTCACTCGTGAACAAGATCCCGAGATACTTAAACTCCTCCACTTGAGGCAGAACTTCTCCACCAACCTGGAGAGGGCAAGCCACCCTTTTCCGGTCGAGAACCATGGCCTCGGACTTGGAGGTGCTGATTCTCATCCCAGCCGCTTCACACTCGACTGCAAACCGCCCCAGTGCATGCTGAAGGTCCTGGTTTGAAGAAGCCAACAGGACAACATCATCCGCAAAAAGCAGAGATGAAATCCTGTGGTTCCCAAACAGGATTCCTTCTGGCCCCTGGCTGTGCCTAGAAATTCTGTCCATAAAAATTATGAACAGAACCGGTGACAAAGGGCAGCCCTGCCGGAGTCCAACATGCACTGGGAACAGGTCTGACTTACTGCCGGCAATGCGAACCAGACTCCTGCTCCGTTCGTACAGGGACCGGACAGCCCTTAGCAAAGAGCCCCGAACCCCATACTCCCGAAGCACCCCCCACAGAATACTACGGGGGACACGGTCGAATGCCTTCTCCAGATCCACAAAGCACATGTGGACTGGTTGGGCAAACTCCCATGAACCCTCGAGCACCCTATGAAGGGTATAGAGCTGGTCCAGTGTTCCGCGACCAGGACGAAAACCGCATTGTTCCTCCTGGATCCGAGGTTCGACTATTGGTCGAATTCTCCTCTCCAGTACCCTGGAGTAAACCTTCCCTGGGAGGCTGAGAAGTGTGATTCCCCTATAATTGGGGCACACTCTCCGGTCCCCTTTCTTAAAAAGAGGGACCACCACCCCAGTCTGCCACTCCAGAGGCACTGTCCCTGACCGCCACGCGATGTTGCAGAGGCGTGTCAACCAAGACAGCCCCACAACATCCAGAGACTTGAGATACTCAGGGCGGATCTCATCCACCCCCGGTGCCTTGCCACCGAGGAGCTTGCAAACCACCTCAGTGACTTCGGCTTGGGTAATGGACGAGTCCACCTCTGAGTCATCAGCCTCAGTCTCCTCAGTGGAAGACATGACGGTGGGATTGAGGAGATCCTCAAAGTATTCCTTCCACCGCCCGACAATGTCCCCAGTCGAGGTCAACAGCTCCCCACCCGCACTGTAAACAGTGTTGGCAGAGTACTGCTTCCCCCTCCTGAGGCGCCGGACGGTTTGCCAGAATTTCTTCGAGGCCGACCGATAGTCCTTCTCCATGGCCTCCCCGAACTCCTCCCAGTTCCGAGTTTTTGCCTCCGCAACTGCCCGAGCTGCAGCACGCCTGGCCTGCCGATACCCGTCAGCTGCCTCGGGAGTCCTGGAGGTAATCCAGATTATCAGAGAGAAATTGAATGGAGTTCAAGAAATAATTCAGTTCACAAATCATCACTGACTCATTCAGTCAGGAGCTCATGCCAACTTGCCTGTTGTTAAAGCTTTGTCAGGTCTATAATATGAAGATCCACGGGCTGATTTTGCATGTGCCGAGGATGAGAGCGATGACACATTTTACAGTTTTTCAGTTCAGTTTAGTGGTTGTTTTTAATAATTGGTGAACATCCAAGTGACCTTCAAAGTTCTTGTAATTTAGTAATTTCCTTCATTTTCGAGATGGTTGTTAATTGTTAATGAACATATTTTATCGAATGAAGAAATGTTTTTAGTCACTGTCTATTTCAGTGTTTATAATATTGTTGAAGGTGTCTGAATTGATATGTTGAGTGTGTTACTGTTGTTATTGAGACGATGTCTCTGCTCCTAATCCTGAGAGATAATACTTGTCTTTTCTCATTTCAGAAAAAAGCAAGTTTCATGAGTTTAACCTCAGGAGAAGTGAGATACTGCCCTCTATAGGTGCAGAAACATCTCATCTCTCTCATCTCATTATCTCTAGCCGCTTTATCCTTCTACAGGGTCGCAGGCAAGCTGGAGCCTATCCCAGCTGACTACGGGCGAAAGGCGGGGTACACCCTGGACAAGTCGCCAGGTCATCACAGGGCTGACACATAGACACAGACAACCATTCACATCTACGGTCAATTTAGAGTCACCAGTTAACCTAACCTGCATGTCTTTTGGACTGTGGGGGACACCGGAGCACCCGGAGGAAACCCACGCGGACACGGGGAGAACATGCAAACTCCGCACAGAAAGGCCCTCGCCGGCCCCGGGGCTCGAACCCAGGACCTTCTTGCTGTGAGGCGACAGCGCTAACCACTACACCACCGTGCCGCCCGGTGCAGAAACATTTACACATTTATTTTCACTGTTCATGAAATATTCTGTGAAATGAATGAAAGGTTCAATCTGACGAATCTTTTATAATTTGAATACAGTTCTTTGATTAAAACTTCATTCCAATGAAATGTATTTAAAACATGGGGAGGAGATTCATCTGATGGAGAATGTGTGGCTTTTAATGGAGCAGAAGCCTCTTTATCAAATGCTATAATTTTCAATCAAATTTGAAAGTATCAGTGAAACAGGATTGATAAGTTTTGTATCTTGTGGACATTCTGTTATACTGTACACTGTATGAGGTGTTTTTGTACAGGGATGTTGTTGATTTGTCTCACTGTGGATCACGAGCGCAGTAATACACAGCTGTGTCTTCAGTCTGCATGTTCTGCCCTGTTAATGTTACTGTACTGCTGGACGTGTCTCTGAAATGGATCTTGCTCTTGAGTGAATCTTTGCTGCCGGTATCACTGGAGCTGCAGTACCAGCCGATCCATTCCAGCGCGTGTCCTGATGCCTGTCATATCCAGTTAGTACAGGAACTTGTGGCTGAGTATCCAGTGATCTTACAGGGGACTGAAAATGATTCTCCAGGTTTAACCACCATGACTGCAGGCTGAATCAGTTCAATACATTTAATTCCTGTGAACAACAAACAATTATTCAGGTGCCTTCTTTCTAAAGGAAATATGTCCACAATTATCTGTTTCTCTCCAAAATTCTCCACATACTTACCAGATGCAGCTGTTAACAGCAGGAGTACAAATGTTGAGAACATGGTTTGCATGGAACCTGAACCTGGAACCTCACTTCTCTTGAGTGCACCTCAAATATTTTATAGGGGGTTTGATTTGCATGACAGTGTTGAGGCTTTCATAAAGGCACAGCAGGCTTAGAGACATGAGGCATTTCCTGCAAATGGAAAAACACGTACACATTCACAAAATATAAGAGTTCCTGACGATTTACTGACTAATTCACCAAACAGTGTGGATTCTGCAGCCTGGTTTAATGAGACACTGATATAATCGATCTGTAAGGTCTTAGCTTCAGAACAATGTTGTAGTTAGAGTTTATGACTTTAATGTAAATCCCAGGAGAACATGTTCTCATATTTATTCCACTCTCTCAGTCCTTCGAAGCTCAGCATGTTGGGTAGATGTTGTGTGAATAGAGAAAGAGTGCCCCTCACAGGCCTTAAAGCTGAAAGAAAAACATCATGTTCAGACATTTCTCATGTGGCTGCAGGATAAATATACAGGAGACACTACAAGACCAAAGGTGGAGGAAACTTTCTAAATTTGACTGTTTGTCAAAAAAGGAAAATAATTTTCACTTCTACTGGTGAGAAACAGCTGCATTATTTTTCTCTGGCTGTTCAATAACTTCTTGTTGGCGGAGAATAGATTTATGGATGATTTACTCAACCTTTCTTTTTCCCTAGAATGCCTTTGGAGGAGAAACTAAAAGTTGGTGGACTAATGACACATTTTCTGATCAAATACAAATTCCTCAAAAGGACAGACAACAGAACTACACTTTTAGTGTTTTGTTGTAATAATTTACTCCACATTATTCGGATGATGCCATGGATCTAAAAATAGCACAAACTATTCAAACTTTCTTGCAATGGAACGAAAATTATGACTGAGAGGGCGTGGCAGTGGGGGCGTGGTCGAGCCCCAGTTTGTGACTGGAGGGCGAGGCCGGGGAAGGTCAGTGGCAAAATGATCACACCTGTGTCAAATTACTGGTCCGTGCATACGTGTGTGTCTTTGTCTTTCAGTGCCAGCTGAGGGCTGATGTGGAGGGAGAAAGCGCCTCCCTGTGTGCTGTGTTTGGATGTGAAATCAGCAGAAAAGCTGAAATAAAAATTGCCCCGCAGTGAATCCGCCTGTCCCAGTGCTTCAGTTTTTCACCCCCCCCCCCAAAAAAAAAAAAAAAAACTGTTACAGATGGTTTGCAGAGCTATAAGCACCAAGTTCATGATTGAAGTGAAACTCACAGGATGAAGCTGCCAGCAGCAGCAAAAATGGAAGGAACATCGTTGAACTAAAAGCAGTGCTAAATTCTCCAGAGCCCACAGTGACTGAGGCTGATATTTTTCTATCTGTAGTTGGAAGGGGGAACATTTTGCATAAACATTTGCATATTATGATGCTCTTCCATTCAAAACAGCCTGCTGGTTTCTGTCCTCGACAGGTTTTAATCATCAAAATGAAAAATGTTCTTTGGTGCTGAATTTGGTTTGTTTTAATGAAAAACTGAATGTAAGAATGATAATTATTCTCAATGCTTGAGGATATTGGGATCATGAGAATGGAAAAATTCTACTTTTTTTCAAAGTCATGACAAAATGCTCTCACACTTTCTCACACATGATACACAAACTCTGATTTGTTGGGGTGATTATTGTTATTTAATGATCGAACAGTAGAACAAGTTTTTGTCAGTGATGTGATTATAATAGTGTGTATTAAGGTGTAGCAGTGTTAGACATAGGCGGTTTTAAACGGGGGCCAGGGGGGCCAGTGCCCCTGTAAAATTGCTCCTGGCCCCTGTTGTGGCCCCTGTGCTGAACAGATAATAAGCTTTATTAATTTCGACGTGCACTGGCTCGAAGATCGGAACTGACATGACAGTGTTCTACACGGACTCCTTAAAGCGCTACACGCACACTGTTACCTGCAGCAGCGCGAATTGTAAACTTCGGACGTGAGAGATAACAGCTGCAGCCCTGCAAGAACTAGGCTATTGCAAAGAGGCGAAGGTAAGGAAAATTATTCAATTTTGTAACATCAGTGTTTGCACATATCCGTGTTTTACTGTTGTTGTTCACTACAATAATAAATCCGTTTTATTGCGCTTTCTTAAAAGTGCGTTGCACAGCAATAAGTAGCCTAACTTAATATTTTTGGGAAATGGGTAAAATAACCGAAAGTGTTTAACCTGCTTGTAAAACTCGAATGGCCTTGTGATATGTAGAGGCTACATTCCTCTCCGTTTACTTTTTAGTATAGACCTACTGTAGGCTATCATCATGAAAAGGAGCAAGAAGGACATTATGTCCTTTTTTGCCCCTGTTGGCAAAAAGCAACATAGAGAGAGTAAGGAAGATGAAGATTATGAAAGAGGAGAGAGAGCCAGAGGTGGAGAGAGAGCCAGAGGTGGTGGTTGGAGAGGTGGAAAGTGAGGCATCTGAAAGGCAATCTGAGAGTGAGGATGAAGACATTCAGGATCAGATTGAGGGACAGAATGAGGGACAACACAACGAGTCATTGGGACAACCAGATTCACCATGCATATCAAGTACAGCACCATCAGGTTTGTGATGTTGAACAAATGCATGTGTGTGAGCAGTGTTGACCTACAATTCATATAGCCTACCCTGAAAGTGTGAAGTCTGAATAATAATTAATAAATATAAAATACAAATAATAGATATAATAATAAATTAATAAATGAATAATGATAAATAAATGTTGTTCTCAGTCGCACTCTCATATTTACTGTATTCATCTTTCTCCAGATATCAGCAAGTGCTTGGACGACACTCCAGTGCAGCCACATCTGAAGAAAAGGTTAATTGTATGCAAAAATAGAAATCTTATTTTACAAAAAAGAGAAACATGGTTTTAAGATTTATTGAGCACAATTTATTTTATGTTTAGGCTATTGAGACAGAATGTTTATCTCATTGTATTTATGCTCAATGCATTTTGTTTTGGTTTTAAATAAACTAAACTAAACATTTTGAATGCTTAAATATTGCCATGTTTTGTCCATATGTGCCCCCCTGAAAAAACACTGGCCCCACCTCGGCCCCCCTAGTAATTTTGGTCTAGAACCGCCACTGGTGTTAGAGCTGTAGCACTGTGGATTCAAATCTACACCACAAACGAATAAAAAAAATTAACATGAAACCCTGGTGAAATTTGTGGGATTATTTATTTTTTAGTTCGATGTGGATGGATAAGTTTTGTATCTTGTGGTCATTCTGTTATACTGTACACTGTATGAGGTGTTTTTGTACAGGGATATTGTTGATTTGTCTCACTGTGTGGTCTTCGAGCGCAGTAATACACAGCTGTGTCTTCACTTTGCATGTTCTGTCCCCGTAAGGTCACAGTGTTACTGGAAGTGTCTCGAGAAACAACAAACTTGTCTTTCAGTGAATCTTTCTTTTCAATGTTCCCATTATAATAAATGGCGTTGATCCATTCCAAAGGTTTTCCTGCAGGTTGTCGAATCCAAGCTGTTCCATAGTGGCTGCTGCTGTCAGTGATCGAAGCTCCAGACACTCTACAGGTGATGGTTAAAGTCTCTCCTGGCTTTATCACTACTGAGTCTGGCTGGATGAGCTCAGTAGCACAGAACACATCTATGAAAAGAGAAAAAGAAAAGGTTGACATGTAGAACTGAAAGGATCAGATGAACTCATAAAGCTTCGATCCAAACACTCACAGGGGGTGAGAGCCAGCAGCAGCAGTGGAGCTGAAGCAAACATGTTTGTGTTGAACGAGGACTAATGAGAACCGCTTCCTCTCGAGATAAGCACGGTGCTAATATTACAAGAGGAGATGGAGATTTGCATAAACATGACAGAGGAGCTGTGTTGAGTGCAGCTCTGCAGATGTTCATCACAGTCAAATCACATGTCTCGATTTAACATCAATTTAATGTGGGAAATAATTAATTTATGATTATTATGAGTAAGATTTTTTTTGTTTAAAATAATGGTTCATAAATAAATAAATGATGCAATTCTCCCTTCTTATTTTGGTTGTCATGAAAAATAAACTGAATTTTTGCCATAATACATCAAAATAATAATAATAATAATAATAATAATAATGAGAAAAACAAGCTTTTATATCATTATCAGCCCTGTTCAGAATTGCATGAAGACAGAGATCAATCTCATGTGTATGAAGATCCTAGTTTATGATTTTTAATGTTTATGATGGCAATGTCAAATCTTGAAGTTTCATTTATCGATCCAGAAGAGCAGTACATCACTGAACCCCTCATTCTAATGGTGCTGGTTCTCAACTAATGAGCAGTGTTATTTGTTGTCTTGTGGACTCCTGAACACAAATCATTCTGGTGTTGATCAGAGCATGAATTTAAACAGCTAAATTTGTGAGATTATTTTGTCTTTGTGCACTGTGTGAAGTGAACATACTTTCAAGGCAACAAGAGGCACAATTCTCAGCTCCATCACATCTGTAGACAAGGAGATTTACCTCCAACTGATCAGAGCAGTTTAAAGAACTGGAATATGATCATCATTAAAGCTGTTAAAGCCAAACTTTCAATGTCCAAAGACAGACATTATGTTCAAATCATAAACTGTGATATTCATATCACCTGGCCTTTGGAGAGTCTGAATGCTGCAGTCACACTTTACCTTTTTCACATTAACTATGGATTGGAATGGAATGGATTGACAGATTATTCATGATGGATTAACTGTATATCCAGCTCAGGACAAAAAATTATTTCATGTTGAGGCCAAAGATGAAATATGATGTTGATTTCCCTTTGTCTTTGAAATACAGAGGGGTCTGAGCCCTGCGAGCTCATTTATACCAGGCGTCCCTGGGGACAAGTGGACTGCAGGGAGATGAAAATGAACAGGGATGTTTTTGTACAGGGCTGCAGGGAGTCTGTAGTGCTGTGTGTCTCTGGCACAGTAATACACAGCCGTGTCCTCGGTCTGAGAGTTTTGTCCTCTTAAATAAACTGTTCTGCTGGATGTGTCCTGGCTGAAACTGATCTTGCTCTTCACTGTATCTTTGAGATTCGTGCTACCACCACTACACAGATATCCGAGCCATTCCAGAGCTTTCCCAGCAGGTTGTCGTATCCAGGTAATACAATAGCTCGACTCTGAGGTCTTACAAGAGATGGAGAACGACTCTCCAGGTTTCACGAGCACAGAGGCTGACTGAGTGAGCTCCACAGCACCAACACCACCTGAGAATAACAACAATAAAACATCATCAAATGATTTTCCCAACCAGGTATGAAATCTAAACTCATTCAGCCAACATGGAGACTTACAGAATGCAGCTGTGAGCAGCAGCAGCACTGATGAGAGCATCGTTGTTTGGGATAAAACTGAAGTGAATTAAACTGTTCAGCTGCTCTCCTCCTCACCACACACACACACACTCACACTCACCAACCTCATATAAGAGACATCAGTGAAGAATTTGCATCAAATGCATCACATGACCTTGAAGACTTGGGTTTTAAAACTAAACACTTGCGTATCTCTGTGACCAACTGATTCAAGTTTCAAAGTGTTTCAAAGTGTTTATTGTCATATGCACAGTAAGGAACATGTCCTCTTGAACAGTGAAATTCTTAGTTTGCCATCCACCATGAGTGCCATATTACAACAATAAATAGGTGGAAGAAATCATAGAAAGTAAAGGCAATATAGTGCAAAATAAAAAGAAAAAAAAACCAGTATATTACAAAATAAAGTTAATGTATTTACCTTTTTTCCCCTTATTTACCTCAGAGCCAGTCACTGAGGGTGGGGTGCAAACCAAGTGTGGACAGTTTATGGGGGATGGTGAGTTTGTGGGGGATGACCCTGTTGAAGGCAGAGCTGTAGTCAACAAAGAGTCTTCTGATGTAGGAGTCTTTGTTTTCCAGGTGGGAGAGAGTATAATGGAGGGCAGCAGCGATGGCATCTGAGTTAGACCTGTTGGGCCTGTAGGCATACTGCAGGGGGTCCGGTATACTGCTTTGAATGTGGGCCAGTTCCACTCTCTCAAAACACTTTGAGATGAATGGAGTGAGTGCAATCAGCCTGAAATCATTCAGGCAGGTGGGTGGGCTCTTCTTGGGAAGAGGGACAGTGGTTGTGGTCTTGAAGCAGAAGGGAACAGTGCTCTGGCTGAGGGAAAGGTTGAAGATAGCAGTGAAAACATCAGCCAGCTCATTGGCACATACTCTGAGGGACCGCCCAGGGATGTTGTCTGGTCCTGCTGCCTTTCTGAGGTTGATATTCCTCAGAGCTTTGTGTATCTGGCCTGATGAGACTGTTGATGGGAGACTGTTGATGGTGGTGGTGGTGGGGCGTTGGTTGGTGCAGGTGTGTGTGCCTCCTCTCTGTGCTGTAGCTGGAGGTCTCAAAGCGGGTGTAGAAAGTGTTGAGGTCATCTGGCAGGCTTTTTGTGTAGCTGATGGTGCTGGTCCTGAAATCTGTGAAGTGCTGCAGGCCTTGCCACATCCGCCCAGGGTCGGCAGTAGAATAGAAGCTGTCCAGCTTCTCTCTGTACTGCCTCTTGGCCACTGTAATGGCTTTCCTCAGTCCATACTTTGCCGCTTTGTACTCCATTTCATTGCCTGATCTAAATGCAAGAGAGTGAGCATGCAACATGCATCATACCTGACTGTTTATCCAGGGATTTTGGTTCGGGAACTTCCTGATCTGTATGGTGGGCACGATGTTGCAGACCCTTATATTTCTAAACAGCGGCTCTGACAGTAGTTTCAGCTTCAAGGTTTACAGAACAGTGCTTGTTCTAATATGTTTTCATTTCTAAATAATTTACACAGACACTTATATCATGGATGCTCCACATAAATTGATTTAAAACATGGGGAGGAGATTCATCTGATGGAGAATGTGTGGCTTTTAATGGAACAGAAGCCTCTTTATCATGTACTATTTCAATCAAATATTCAAGGATCAGTGAAATAGGCAATCAGGATTAAATGCTGAATTTAAAATGATAATGATTATCAATGCTTGAGGATATTGGGATCATGATTGTGGAACAATTCTACTACTCTTCAAAGTCATGACAAAATGCTCTCACACTTTCTCACACATGATATGCAAACTCTGACTGGTTGAGGTGATTACTGTTCCCGAATGATATGACAGCATACCAAGTTCTTGTTTGTGATGTGATTATAATAGTGTGCAGAATGTGAAGCAATAATGGAGATGTCACACAGAGGTTTAAAATCTACGCGACGGGGGGCGTCGTGGCTCAGGTGGTTAAGGCGCCATACCATGAATGCGGGCGACCCGGGTTCGATTCCGGCCTGAGGTCATTTCCCGATCCCTTCCCGTCTCTCTCTCCCGCTCATTTCCTGTCTCTACACTGTCCTATCCAATAAAGGTGCAAAAAGCCCAAAAAAAATATCTTTAAAAAAAAAAAATCTACGCGACAAACTACTGAAAAATAATTAACATGGAACTCTGTTGTAATTTGTGGGATTATTTATTTTTTAGTTTGACTTGGCTCTACAAGACATTTTCAACAGAAGAAGAAGAAGAAGAGGAAGAGGAGGAAGAAGAAGAAGCCTTTATGTGGTCACATGCACAATCAAGCACAGTGAAATTCATCCTCTGCATTGAACCCATCTGAAGCAGTGAACACATGCACACACACCCAGAGCAGTGGGCAGCCACACTACAGCGCGCGGGGAGCAGTTAGGGGTCAGGTACTTTGTTCAAGGGGAATTTAGCCCAAAGCAACCCCATGAAGACATTCTGTTACACTGGACACTGTGTGAGGTGTTTTTATACAGGGATGTTGTTAATTTGTCTCACTGTGGAGAGCGAGCGCAGTAATACACAGCTGTGTCTTCAGTCTGCAGATTCTGTCCTCGAATTGTTATTGTGTTAGTAGCAGTGTCTCTGGAGATGCTGAACTTAGTTTTTAGTTTCTCATTGGAATGTCTACTCCCACCACTATAGATGTGTCCAATCCACTCTAGAGTTTTTCCTGCAGGTTGTTGCATTCAAGACATACCTTCGCTCATGACTGACTATGAAACCTTGCAGTGGATGGAGAGACTCTGGCCTGGCTGGACTGTCATGGAAGCAGGCTGAGTCAGTTCCTCACCATGCACATCTGTGGAGGAAAACACATGGTGATATCTCATGCACTATACGTTGCACATTTACTGTTATTGTTGTAAATGAATGAATTTGATAAAGCACTCACAGGAAGCAGCTGCCAGCAGGAGCAGTAGAGATGGAGAGAACATGGTGTGTGATGTTTGTACTGGGGTCTTCTCTGTTCTCCAACGTTTAACAGAGACCATCACATAAATAGATCGATATCCAGCCCTGATGCTTGTATTTGCTTATCTGCTGATGATGGGAGGACAACAGATTTAAAATGTATTTAATTCTTGAGGAGGAGATTCATCTTATGGAGAATGTGTGGCTTTTTAATGGAACAAATCTTTGCCATGACAGAAAGCTCTTTTCCAACTTCAATACCAGATCAATAATAGAGGGAATTATACATACAGAGAAACTCGCAAAAAGGATTAGATACTAAATTTAGAGCGATAATTATTATCTGTGCTTGAGGAAGTAAATTCCACGCCTGCCCACTTCTGCATTTATTTTTCTTTGCAATATTTTCTCACAAACTCTGTTGGTTCTTTTTCTCACAATATAAACACATTAGTCCTTGAAACCACAGTGACGTGAACAAGGATGAAGCAGAAAACGTGTCACGCAGTATCACATGAGCTCCCAATACACTGCCATGTTCATGTTTCTGGTCTTTTGTGGCTCCCACAAGCTTCATATCTGACCACATGCTCCTGTGACTTTCTTACAGCTGATTCCCATCCTGATGCACACCTCAAGTTTGGACTTTTCTGACAATTATTTCTTCTTTTTTTTTTCAAAATGAAACATATTTCCAGACACATTGTTGGACATAAGTCCTCTCTCAGTCCTTTTAATCTCTCAGTCATTTTATCCTCAACATGTGGGGCAGATGTTGTCGAAGTAGAGAAAGAGCACCTCTCAGAGGACTTGAAGCAAAATAAAAAGCAGAATGTTCATGAAGATGTTCATAATAAATGACTCTGGGGTTCAGTTTCCTGCTGAGGGAATATTTACAGCTCATGAGGATGTGCTTGTGTAAGTTTTTGTACAGCTCTCGAGTCTGTTGTATCAGTGTGAGTCTCGTGCACAGTAATAAACAGCCGTGTCTTCAGCCTTCAGACTCTTCACTTCGAGGTACAGAATGTTTTTACTGGTGTCTTTAGTGATGGAGAACTGGCCCTGCAGAGACTGAGCAAATATTGTGCTAGTGCCAGTGTCAATGCGCCCGATCCACTCCAGTCCTCGTCCTGGTTTCTGACGGATCCAGTTCATGTAGTTGCTGCCCACTGAGAATCCGGAGACAGTACAGGACAGAGTGACTGACTCTCCAGGTCTCTTCACCACAGAAGCAGAGGAGGTCAGGGACTGTCCATAAGAATCTGGAAAAGAAGAGTATAACTCGGTAATGTTATCATCTTTATCAGGACTGAATGGCTCTTTTTCCTCCCAATAATCTCATGAAAAATCTGAAACTTACATGAAATGAGTGAAAATAAAATACAATGTCTGAAAATCATCCTTCTCCGAGTTCTGTTTCAGCCAGATTTAAAGTGTGTGGGAGTGTTATCTATCACACAGCTCACTGGAAACTAGAAGAGCCAAGAACATGCTGTTTATACCCGACTCTATTTGAATAGGGAGTGTCCATGAGCACTTTGGATGGATTAAACCCACAACCACAGGCTGCTCAGTGTAGAGATGAGTGGATGATTAGAAGGTTCTGTGTGGAACCCCACAACAGAATATTTCACGGTTAGAAAGAGTTGAGAATAAAACCATTTTTAGAAGCTGAGAACCCTTAATCATCCACAGAACCTTTAAACCATTCGAACGTCTCTGAATGGGGAAAAAAAGGATATGATTTTATACAGTGTAACATCAAACAGATTCACATTTCAGATGAAAAGTTTAAACAGGGGTTACGGTATTTGGATAAAATTAGACAAATCGATCAACTGCCTTATTTCAATCCTTATGAATTTACCATGAAATCAGGTTCTCCAGAACAAAGAGCCTTATCTACTGATCAACACAACGCAGGTTGCTGATATGCTGTATGTAATTCTGTTTAATCTGAGGGTCATGATTCATAGCAGAATGTGAGAAGAACTAGATAGAACTCGACGCCAACGGCATCAATGGGGATGCCTCCACCCGGTAGATAACACGCCTTATTAAGTTGTGATTTGGGGATGGATATTTGACCTCACAGTAATCTTGACCTTGTGAAATTACTTGCATTAGACTTGGAGATATTGTGTTCACAAAGTTTTCGGACAGACATTTGACCTCACAGTGACCTTGACCTTAGACCTTTTGATCTCAAAATCTAATCAGTTCATGTTTGTCCCAATGCGCACAAATGGTGAAATTTTGGTGAAATTCCTTTCAGTAGCCTTTGAGATATCGTGTTCACAAGGTTGCGGGACGGACGGACAGACGGACGCACGCACGCACGGACGGACACACGGACAACCTGAAAACATAATGCCTCCTGCACCTTAAGGTGGCAGAGGCATAACAACCCCCCCCCCCAAAAAAAAAAAAAAAAAATACAGAATAAAAGTATTTGATGGTATGAACCAGTGCTTTAAGTGGGAAAAAATAAGTGCCGGTACTCACATTATTCAACTGTTGCCAGGTAAATTACACGGTGGGTGACAGTAATAGCAGACCAAGTAATATTTAAATAATTTTTACATTTTACAAATATTTTTACAAAATAAGTTTGTTTTTTATTGAGCTTTCACATTTCCAGATAATTTATGTTTATCTTGTTCATTTGGATATTGGCCCAAGGGAGGTCATCGGGGGGGGAGAACCTCAGGCTGATGCACAAGGGAACTGTGGACACACATGAGAGAAATACAGAGATGAAAGATGTAGACAGTCCATGTCATGGACCGCCCAGTAACTCAAACTCGTGCTAATGTTCAGCAGCACTCAACGTTCGCGAGACCTAGCGACACTTCAATATCCCTCCTCCTCTCGTCTCCTCCGTCCTCTGTCCTCCTCCGCTGTCAAACACACAGACTGTATCCGGTCTATGGCAGCCCTATGGTCAAACACAGTGCCGGAGGGCAGAGGACACGATTGGAGGAGAGATATTGATATGCGTGAGCATACAGGAAGAGTATGATCACAAATCGCAAGGAGAGAAATAGAACTTTCTAGACAGAGTACGATGAGCTCATGAGAAGTGCCGGTACGCCGTAAAAAGTCCCAGTACGCTAGGGGCTAAAATTGATAAGTGCCGGTACTCCGTACCGGTGCGTACCAGCCCACTTAAAGCACTGGTATGAACGCATCTTTTTAATTTTTCAATAATTATTATTCAAGCAGGGCGGCACGGTGGTGTAGTGGTTAACGCTGTCGCCTCACAACAAGAAGGTCCGGGTTCGAGCCCCGTGGCCGGCGAGGGCCTTTCTGTGTGGAGTTTGCATGTTCTCCCCGTGTCCGCGTGGGTTTCCTCCGGGTGCTCCGGTTTCCCCCACAGTCCAAAGACATGCAGGTTAGGTTAACTGGTGACTCTAAATTGACCGTGAATGTGAATGGTTGTCTGTGTCAGCCCTGTGATGACCTGGCGACTTGTCCAGGGTGTACCCCGCCTTTCGCCCGTAGTCAGCTGGGATAGGCTCCAGCTTGCCTGCGACCCTGTAGAACAGGATAAAGCGGCTAGAGATAATGAGATGAGATGAATGAGATTTTGCCAGTTTGTTTACATTCTAAGCAGAAATTATTTTGTTGTACGGAAGCCGCGAGAGGCCCTTCATATAATCTTTTTTTATTCACCTTGTTATCCCAAGATAACGGCATAATTAATTCAGGATCTCAAGAAAACAACACAACTACTTCGCGAGCTCGAGAAAACAAAACCGTTATTCCGAGATCTCGAGAAAACAAAACAATTATTTCATGATCTCAGCTGGATCACTGTATCTCCGTCGGTAGAGACGAAGCCGGGCCAGTCTTCTGCGGAGGTGCCGCGGACTAATTTTGAAATTATCCCTTATTAAAAGACTTAATGCAATCTCTCCCTGTGTCAACCCCTGATCAAAATATTGCCTTATTAGGTGATCGATTATTCCAGACATTCTAATGACCAAAGTTGTGTCTATACAGAATGAGAAATAGCCCCAAAGTCAGCATATCACAAGTCTCTTGGCGCATCTGAATGAACCATTTCTCAGCTGTTTACTCGAGATCATGAAATAATGTTTTGTTTTCTCGAGATCACGGAATAATTGTTTTGTTTTCTCGAGATAATGGAATAATTGTTTTGTTTTCTCGAGATCATTAAATAATTGTTTTGTTTTCTCGAGATCACGGAATAATTGTTTTGTTTTCTCGAGATAATGGAATAATTTTGTTTTCTCGAGATCTCGAAATAACGGTTTTGTTTTCTCGAGATCTTGAATTAGTTGTGTTGTTTTCTCAAGATCCTGAATTAATTATGCCGTTATCTCGGGATAACAAGGTGAATAAAAAAAAGGATTATATGAAGGGCCTCTCTCGGCTTCCGTATTGTTGGACATTTTGTATCAAGTTTTTATTTATCGAATTTGCTAAAAATAAAAATAAAGATAGAACTTGACGCCAATGGCGTCGATGGGGATGCCTCCACCTGGGAGACTACATGCCTTATTAAGTTGTGATTTGGGGATGGATATTTGACCTCACAGTAATCTTGACCTGGTGAAATTACTGTATTAGCCTTGGAGACATTGTGTTCACAAGGTTTTCAGACAGACATTTGGCCTCACAGTGACCTTGACCTTAGACCTTTTGATCTCAAAATCTAATCAGCTCATGTTTGTCCCAAAGTGCACAAATGGTGAAAGTTTGGTGAAATGCCTTTCATCAGCCTTTGAGATATCGTGCTCACAAGGTTTCGGGACGGCCGCACGCACAGACGCACGGACAGACGGCCAACCCAAAAACATAATGCCTCCTGCACCTTAAGGTGGCGGAGGCATAAATATGTGAAATAGATGTTGCCTGTTTACCTATGACAATATACAGAGGATGTACAAAGTTATTTGCATGTTTGTATCACATTTAATTACAAATACATGTATAAATGTGACCGGGTGCAGGGGCTAAAGTTTTATGTAACTATTTGCAGACAGAAGTAGTGACAGTGGAAGTTTTTGAGGATTGTCCTTGTAAGCAGTTTATGTTTAAAGATAGAACTCGATGCCAATGGCATCACTGGGGATGCCTCCGCCTGGTAGACTACACGCCTTATTAAGTTGTGATTTGGGGATGGACATTTGACCTCACAGTAATCTTGACCTGATGAAAGTACTTGTATTTGCCTCGGAGATATTGTGTTCACAAGGTTTTCAGACAGACATTTGACCTCACCGTGACCTTAGACCTTTTGATCTCAAAATCTAATCAGTTTATCTTTGTCCCCAGATGCACAAATGGTGAAAGTTTGGTGAAATTCCTTTCATCTGCCTTGGAGATAGTGTGTTCACAAGATTTTCGGACAGACATTTGACCTCACAGTGACCTTGACCTTCGACCTTTTGATCTCAAAATCTAAATCAGTTCATATTTGTCCTAAAGCACACAAATGCTGAAAGTTTGGTGAAATTCCTTTCATCAGCCCTTGAGATATCGCGTTCACAAGGTTTCGGGACGGACGCACGGACAACCCGAAAACATAATGCCTCCTGCAACTTACGGTGGTGGAGGCATAAAAATGGCCTGAATGTGCAGAGAGCAACAGGTTGAGATGGTGGAGTTTGCACAGACTGCCCTCTAGAGGCACAAAAGTGCTGTTGTCAAAATATCCAGAACTGGAAGGAGAGATTTAAAAAAAAAAAAAAAGGTTCAAATGTTCTTGCTGTCAGTAAAAAGGTCTCCCATGGAGCAGCGATACAAATGAAGGAAGTCTGAATTCCAGATTGGAGCATTTGTATCAGCACGGTTTAAAAGAAAGAAAGCGCTCAGATCCAGTATCAGTGGGAAATTAAATAATTTATAACCGTGTCTTTTTGATGGAGTTTGTTCTTCACTCTCTGTGATGAAGCTTCTTTAATGTCATTGAAAGAGCAAAATAAAGAAACTTCCTGAAAGATGAAATGCACTGACACCACAGTTCTGTTGAATTCTTGCATCTGCTTAAAGTGTTGATTTATGTTTTGTGGGATTTTTTTTTTTAAGGTCATCTTCCTGAATAAGTTTTGTCTCTTGTGGACATGTGAATCTTCCACTAAACCTGGTTGAGACTAGAGGTGTGGATTGGGACTGGGATGACTTAGTTTGTTGGGTGAAGAACCATCAGAGCCACAATTAACACACCATGCTGACACTGATGCCATTTCTACCTCTGGGAGTTTTTCCAGTGTTTCCAGGGGCAAAGTTTATAGATATATGTATATATTTTGAAGAAAAAAAAATCTAGTTCAGGCCCTTCCTACATTTGTTTTAAATCCAGAAACACGTGGATATTTGGAGCAGTAAAGAGATACAGAGAATGTTTTCCTATCAATTCCAGCTGAAGCAGCTTCAGTTAGTTCAGATACAGTCTGTGTCTGGTTTTTGTACAGCTGCTTCCTCAGCTCCAGTCACTGTGGCTCTTCGGGCGCAGTAATAAACCGCAGTGTCCTCTGTCCTCAGACTCTTGGCCTCTAAGTACTGTGTGCTTGCTGGGACGTTTTCTGTCATGGTGAACTGGTTCTTCACAGACTCTGCATATATTGCTTCATTACTGCCTGTATCCATCCTCCCAATCCATTCCAGAGCTTTCCCTGGTTTCTGTCGTATCCAGTGTATGTTTCTGCTCGTCATCGAATATCCACTTATTTTACAAGAAATCTTCACAGTTTCTCCAGGTCTCTTGAACACAGCAGGAGACTGGTCCAGTCTGATCTCAGCACTGCAAAAACCTGCCAGATAAAGCAATTAGAAATAATCATGAACACATTCAATCATACACTCAGTGGGTAACAGAGAAAGAAGTCTCAGAGACCTTGTGTTAACATGAGGATAAAAATGCACTGCTGAATGACGCTCAGCCCCATAATCAAACTCTGTGATGGCTGGAAGTTCTTGAATTCAGTTGGGTGATATGAGCTTTAGCTGAGCAACGAGCTGATTTTTATGCAGAGCAAATAAGAACAGGATGGATTTGCATCGACATCCTTTTAACCAATAGAGTAAGGTCTATAATATGAAGATCCACGGGCTGATTTTGCATGTGCCGACGATGAGAGCAATGACACATTTTACAGTTTGTCAGTTCAGTTTAGTGGTTGTTTTTAATAATTGGTGAACATGCAAGTGACTTTCAGAGTTCTTGTAATTTAGTAATTTCCTTCACTTTAGAGATGGTTGTTCATTATTAATGAACATATTTTATTGAATGACAATGTTTTTAGTCACTGTCGATATCAGTGTTTATAATATACATGTTGAAGGTGTCTCTGAATTGATATGTTGAGTGTGTAGCTGTTGTTATTTAGACAATGTCTCTGCTCCTAATTCTGAGAGATAATACTTGTGTCTTTTCTCATTTCAGAAAAAAAGCAAGTTTCATGAGTTTAACCTCAGGAGAAGTGAGATACTGCCCTCTATAGGTGCAGAAACAATTACACATTTATTTTAACTGTTCATGAAATATTCTGTGAAACGAAGAAATGAGGGCGGAACGGTGGTGTAGTGGTTAGCGCTGTCACCTCACAGCAAGAAGGTCCGGGTTCGAGCCCCGTGGCCGGCGAGGGCCTTTCTGTGCGGAGTTTGCATGTTCTCCCCGTGTCCGTGTGGGTTTCCTCCGGGTGCTCCGGTTTCCCCCACAGTCCAAAGACATGCAGGTTAGGTTAACTGGTGACTCTAAATTGACTGTAGGTGTGAATGTGAGTGTGAATGGTTGTCTGTGTCTATGTGTCAGCCCTGTGATGACCCGGTGACTTGTCCAGGGTTTACCCTGCCTTTCGCCCGTAGTCAGCTGGGATAGGCTCCAGCTTGCCTGCGACCCTGTAGAACAGGATAAAGCGGCTAGAGATAATGAGATGAGATGAAGAAATGAAAAAAGGTTCAATATGACTAATCTTGAAAGAATATAATTTTAATGCAATTCTTTGATTAAAACTATTGTTTGTGTGTTTGAAATGACACAAACTATGAAAACTTCATTGCAGTGAAATTTATTGAAAACATGGGCAGGAGATTCATCTGATGGAGAATGTGTGGCTTTTAACGGAACAGAAGCCTCTTTATCAAATACTATAATTTTCAATCAAATATTTAAGGATCAGTAAAACAGGATTGATAAGTTTTGTTTCTTGTGGACATTCGGTTATACTGTACACTGGATGAGGTGTTTTTGTACAGGGATGTTGTTGATTTGTCTCACTGTGGTTGACGAGCGCAGTAATACACAGCTGTGTCTTCAGTCTGCATGTTCTGTCCTGTTAATGTTACTGTGCTGCTGGACGTGTCTCTGGAAACCTGAAACCTGCTTTTCAGTTTCTCACTGTAGTAAGTGCTACCGCTCCCACAAATCTGTCCGATCCACTCCAGAGTTTTTCCTGCAGGTTGTCGGATCCAGCCTGTACAGTAGCTTCTATCAGTTAATGAATATCCAGACACTTTACAGGTCAGAGTCAGTGACTGACCAGGGGTTAATACTGTGGATCCAGTCTGGATCAGCTCAACACAGTGAACACCTGGGGAAAAAAAAAAAGTTATTGTAATGAAAAGCAAAAAAAGCGATCACAAAAAAGAATGTATTAAATATCAAATGTAAAAACACTTACAGTGTACAGCTGCCAGCAGCAGCAGGAGGGATGTAGAGATCATGGTGTGTGTTGAAGCAGAAGTTAAAGCTCTTGGTCTTCACTGCTTAAATATATAACAGGGAAGGACATTTGCATGGAGACACTCCTTATCTTCAGGGAAATTTAATGGATTCTTCTACATGAGAAAACCTCCCCATCTCTCAAACATCTCTAATCTGTGAGTTTAAATATATCATAATTTTAAACATTTTGTCATGTCTGTTTGTAGATCGATCTATCAGTCCTGTTTGTGTTTCTGTTTTAACAAATCAGAAGCTGAAGGCAGTTGTTAATGAGTGAGTTTATCAGGTGTTTTCATGTGAATTCCTTCAAAGAAGAGGTAATTATCTTTTTATTCATTTATAGTTATTTTTAATTTGAACCCTTACTTTATAACAGCATGATAAAATGCATCGTCATGTTTCTGAGAAATCTCACACCGCAGAAGGATGTCATCCCATAATACACAACTGTGTCTTCAGTTTCTGTTCTTTTTGAGTTTTAATTTATCCAACCTGTGCTGTGGATTTTCCTCCAACTGATATCAGATGAAGTGATGAGGCCACATTGTTACAACCCGAAGGTCCTAGGTGCAGATTTGGATCCAATGAGCAACTCCAGAAATCACAGATAAAAGACAGGTGGACCTGTTGAGCAGAGCAGTGAGGCACACAGGCTGGAAGCAGTCACAGCAACACAGTCAGTCCTTTCCTGGCAAAGATCCGAAAAAGGCAGGGCAGACACAGAATACATGTCACACAAATACCAGGAAGAAATCCAAAAACAGCCGGCAAATGGTAAACTGGAAAAAACAGAATCCAGATTCAGTCACAGTCAAACAATCAGAAAACCAGGGAAAAGTAGCAGAGAAAAAACAAAAAGCATGAATTAGACAAAACCTGATGGCGAGTCTTTTTCTGTGTCATGTCATTCTCCATGCCGTATTTATACAGAGTAACTGAAAGCAAATTCAGAGCAGGTGTGCTAGCACAGCATGTGGAGAACGGGAAATACGGTGTGGAACACAAATGCACGTGTCAGGACTTGGAAGTTCTGGGCTGGATCATGACAGTACCCCCCCCCCCTTACGGATGCTTCCAGGTGCCCCAGACAGAGTTTCTGCATTTTTATGGTGGAAGTCCCTGAGGATCGAAGGGTCGAGGGTGAAGTGCGCTGGCACACAACACCTCTCCTTTGGGCTGTAATCCTTCCAGTTGACCAAATACTGTAACTGCTGACTACATCAACAGACCTCAAGTAGGCCTTGCATCTATCGATGATGCGAAGGGGAGGGGCCTCAGTCACACAGAGACACAAAAGGACAGGTAGATGTGCTGCATGGACTTGGGCAATGACAATTGAACCACTGTGGTGTTAATGACCTTAGAAATAGGAAAGGGACCAACAAACCCGGGGGCCAGCTTATGGGAGAAGACCTTAAGGGGGAGATTAGCTGTGGATAACATGATCCTCTGTCCCAGATGGTAAGCAAGAACTGGCCTGCAATCCTCTTGTACGCATGACTGGAGCGTAACAGGTGACATCTGGTGCATGCCCACACTCTGCGATAGCGTCAGATAAAGACTTGGGCCGATGGGACAGACACCTCCTCCTCCGGAAAAAGAGGGGGCTGGTAACCGAGGCAACACTGGAAAGGGGTCAGCCCAGTGGATGATGAGGGAAGGCTGTTATGGGCATATTCTATTCAAAGGGGAGCCTGGCTCCAGGAGGAAGAACCAGCGGATGTCAAGCACTGTAGGGCGACCTCTAATTTTTTATTTGTATGCTCCGTCTGCCCATTACTCTGCAGCTGGTAACCAAAGGAGAGGCTGGGAGTGGCCCCAATAAATTTACAGAATTCCTTCCAGAAGTGTGCTGAGAACTGAGGGCCTTTGTCAGACACAATGTCCATGGACCTGGAACACATTGTTGATTCACAGTTCTGCTGTCTACTTTGCTGAAGGCAGCTTCAGAAGGGGGACAAAGTGAGCAGTTTTGGATGAAAGATCGCTGATCATCAGGATGCAGGTGTTACACACGGAGCTGGGGAGGCTGGTGAAGAAGTTCACCACAATGTGGGACCAGGGATAGCGAGGCACAGGTAAGGGTCTTAGCAGTCCAGCTGCAGGTTGGTTGCTCATCTAGATTCTAGAATAGACATCACAGGCTGCCACAGAAGTCCTGACATCCCGCCGCATAATTGGCCACCAGACATGTTGCCAAAGGACAGTGAGAGTCTGAGCCATCCCGGCATAATAGGCTCGAAGAGAGCTGCATCCCCATTTAAGCACCTGGGAGTGCGCACAGAGGCACATTAAAGCAGTTGGGTGGACTATTACCTGGTCCCGGATCACTGGACAGAGCATTCTGGATGGCAGGTTCTATATCAAGCTGGGCTGCTGCCACTACACAATGAGCAGGGAGAATGGGTTCAATGGTGCCTTGCTGAGTGTCTGAAGAAAACTGCCTGGAGAGTGCATTTGGCTTTCTGTTCTTAGAGCCTGGTCAAAAAGAGAGCACAACATTAAAGCAGGAGAAAAATAATGACCACCTGGCTTGGCGTGAGTTGAGCCATTTAGCAGACTTGACAGATTCAAGATGGCAGGCAATGCGAAAAGAATGCATTGGGGTTCACCTTCCCATCCTTGGCTGACCTCTGAGACAGGATGGCCCCAACGCTTATGTCATCCACTTCAAGGAGAAACTGAGCGGCTGCATGAGGGATGATGAAAATGGGCACCATGGTGAACTTGCTCTTTAGTGAAAAAAGGCACTCTCAGCATAGTTTGTCCATGATAAGGGGCACTTCAAGGATGGGAGCTCAGTCAAGGGAGCAGCAATGGTGCCCTAGTTCCTAATTAACCTCCAATAGAAATTGCCAAACCCAAAAAAGTGCTAGAGTTCCTTCCGGGAAGAGGGAATGGGCCACTCAGAGACCACCTTGACCACCCTGGGGATACCAAAAAGCCCAGGAAGGAAATGGTGCACTTGTGAAACTCACACTTGTCTGCCGTGGCAAAAAGTTGATTCTCCAAGAGCCATTGCAGGACTTTTCTGACATGGGATCGATGAGTCTCCAGCACGGCAGAAAAGATGACAATATCATTGAGATACCCAAAGGCAAACCAGTTCATAAAATCTCCTCGGACATCAGTGATCAGGGATTGGAAGACAGAGAGGCATTAGTGAGCCCAAATGGAAGAACTAAATATTCATAGTGGTCAAGAGAAGTGGTGATTGCAGCCTTCCACTCATCCCCTTCTCTTATTTGCATCAGGTTCACTTATTCAGCATTGCAGAGGTCCAACTTGGAGAAAAACTGAGCCCCTGTAGTAATTTGAAGGCTGTGGACATGAGCGGTAGGGCATAGTGGTTCTTAACAGTGATAGCATTTTGTCCCTAACAGGCAATGCAGGGCCTGAGTGACTGAATTTTTTTCTCTCAAACCCCCCCCCCCGCACCTGCCAGGGAGGACAATGGATGGACAATGACATCCACTAGTGACTCTGAGATGTATTTGTCCATAGCCTCTCTCCGGGAGCGGGGGGGGGGGGGGGGGGGGATGGGGACAAACCCCTGGAAGGTGTGGTCTTGGGTATCAGCTTGATGGTGCAATCAGAGGACCGATGGGGGGGAAGAGAGGTGGCACAACCTTACTGAACACCAGATGAAGTTCTAGATATTCGGGGGGCACACCGGAAAGATCCAGTGTTTCATCAGGGCTGGTAACAAGAGGGGCCAGAGGAGTCACAGCCAAAGACAGGCAGGTCGCCAGGCAGCGAATACTCCAGGAGAAGACAGTCCCATCACTCCAGTTGATGTGGGGGTTGTGCAGTCCTAACCAGCAGAAACCAAGTACAATAGGCTAAAACAAGGTGTTCATGCTGTAAAAATAAATTGATTCGACATCATGACCTGAAAACTTCAAATTTACCAGGTCCATGACATGGGAGATGGGACAGAGTTCAAACCTCTTCAGGGTTCTGGTCACAAGGGGACAATCTAACTCCCGCAATGAGATGCCCAGTTCCTCAGCCCAGGAAGTCTTGATGAAGCTCTGGTCAGCACCAGACTCAATGAGGGTTTGGATAGATTGCATCTTATTCTGAAACATGATCTTGACAGGTAACGTTCTTGAACTTAAGATTTCGAAGTTCCATGCTGGATCATGACACATTCGAGCAACCTTACTTGATTCTCAATTGCTCAAATGAAGAACAGACTCTTACACAGTGTCTTTGGAACAGTCTTTGTCACCCAAATGAGCTGACAAAGTACAACGAAACAGAGAAATATAAAACTCCAGTGACTAATCCCAAGTCATCATGACAAAGCTAGACAGTACCCCAAGTCATCATGACAAAGCTAGACAGTACACAGTCTGGGTTGGTCACAACCATTATGCGATTATACAGTAGGCAGGGAAGCAGGGGAGAGGTGCAGCCTGAAGAGGTAGGTCTTCAGTCTGCATTTGAAGGTGGTCAGGGAATTGGCAGTTTTGACCTCAATGGGAAGGTCGTTCCACCAACAGGGAGCAAGGACAGACAGTTGTCTTGAGCAGACTGGGCAGGAGCAAAGAGGAGGAAGGACCAGGCAACCAGTAGCAGCAGAGCATAGGGCTCTGTCTGGCTGGCATGTAGGGTCAGATCAGACTCTGGAGGCATGCTGGACCAAACCGCTTGACTGCCTGGTAAGCTCGTGTAACCCAGATCCCACGCAGCTATGTTGTATTTTATCTTGAGTGTGTAGTACTATGGGACAGGGCCTGAGTTTGTTGTTGAACTGTTATTAAAATGAATTATTACCCTTTAATTTACCTGTTTTGAGTTTTACCCCAATTTTGATTTCTGAATTTCCTCAGCAAAATTTATAAGGACCACCACACAACGGTACATTAAATGCAATAATCCTTTTACAGGTATTTATATACAAAATGAAATAATAAAGTTTGGTAACTCTTTATGAAATAAAATATAAACAAGACTCAAAATGTTATAAATAAAAGGTGTACAAAATGAAATATCAGATTTCTTTAGTTTTCAAACCTCTTCCTTTAAGTTTCAAAAATCTCTTTTATACCTTTATAAAAACTAGATAGAACTCGACGCCAACGGCGTCGATGGGGATGCCGCTGCCTGGTAGACTACACGACTTAAGTTGTGACCTCAAAGTAACCTTGACCTTTGGCCTTCGTATTCTTATCATTTCATCTTTGTCCCCAGGTGCACAAATGCTGAAAGTGTGGTGAAATTCCTTTTATTAGCCTTTGAGATATTGTGTTCACAAGGTTTTTGAACAGACATTTGACCTCACAGTGATCTTGACCTTTGCCCTTTTGATCTCAAAATCTAATCAGTTCATCTTTGTCTTCAAATGCACAAATGTTGAAAGTTTGGTGAAATTACTTGTATTAGCCTTGGAGATATTGTGTTCACAAGGTTTTTGGACAGACATTTGACCTCACAATGACCTTGGCCTTAGACTTTTTGATCTCAAAATCTAATCATTTCATCTTTGTCCCAAAGTGCACAAATGGTGAAAGTTTGGTGAAATTCCATTCATTAGTCTTTGAGATATGGTGTTCGCAATGTTTGGGGATGGACATTTGACCTCACAGTAATCTTGACCTGTGACCTTTTAACCTCAAAATCTAATCATTTCATCTTTGTCCCAAAGCGCACAAATGGTGAAAGTTTGGTGAAATTCCTTTCATTAGCCTTTGAGATATTGTGTTCACAAGCTGGGATGTAGTGGTGCGTAAACGCACATAAACGCCGTTTACCCACCTCCAGATTTTAGGAAATAGCGTTTATGAACCTCTAAATATAGTTTACGCACGTCCAAGCATAGTTTACCCACCTCTAAATACAGTTTACGCATGTATGTCTCTTGTTTTATACAGATATTAAAACAGCTTTTCCGTTATTTTTCAATTGCCTACACCTAGTAGATCCTGCACAAGTTCTTGTGGGTTTTATCAACACTGCGTAGCCTACGCGTAGTAATTGTCTGTCTACCGCTCGCCCTCTTGCGGGAGCCAGCAGACTGCGAGATTCATTAGTCACTGATTACGTGTGTGAAGAAATGGATATTAGGCGATTTCTGAAGCGTCGGAGCATCACCCTTCCAGCTGATACCAGCAAAACGTCTCGACACAGTGAGTCCAAAAAGAATCCTAAACTTCACGTTTTTAGGATAAACTCCCCATCGTTTTGGTTTGTGAACCATGCCACTAACTAACGTTAGGTTGTTAACTTGTGCCAACAAATTAGCCTACCTTTCTGGCAGACAAATGACATTGTTAGTGCAGTCTAAAGTTTTTGGTAATTATTATATCAACATAAATTCAGTATTTGTAGCGCATTGTAAGACAAATAGTTGTCATTTCATGTTAATCTCGAAGTCATGATGACCGCATGCTAGCTTCATGTCACGGACATAATATAGAGAACTTAGGCTACGTTTACACTAGACCGTATCTGTCTCGTTTTCTTCGCGGACGCACTGTCCGTTTACATTAACCCCCCTGAAAAAGCGGGGAAACGGGAATCCGCCAGCGTCCACGTATTCAATCTAGATCGTATCAGCTCCGGTGCTGTGTAAACATTGAGAATACGCGAATACGCTGTGCTGAGCTCTAGCTGGCGTCTCATTGGACAACGTCACTGTGACATCCACCTTCCTGATTCGCTGGCGTTGGTCATGTGACGCGACTGCTGAAAAACGGCGCAGACTTCCGCCTTGTATCACCTTTCATTAAAGAGTATAAAAGTATGAAAATACTGCAAATACTGATGCAAATACTGCCCATTGTGTAGTTATGATTGTCTTAAGGCTTGCCATCCTTCCACTTGCAAGTAATAAGTGATATGCGCTGGGATCTCACACACAGCGGCTCAGTCCAGAATCGTGGCTTGTTCACTTCACTCGCGCGCTCTGTGAGCTGCGCAGGGCCGGAGTGCGCACCCTCCAGAGGGCACTCGCTGTTCAGGGCGGAGTGATTTGGAGCGCAGGATGCCTGCGGAGCCGAGCGTATCCGCATATTGGTGTTGCTGTGTGCACGGCTAACGGTTTTAGTGTCAACGCGAATCGTTTTAAGAACGTTAATCTGATGATCCGCTGATTCGACGTAATGTAAACGTAGCCTTAGCCTAAAGTAACGTTAGGCAAGTCACTCCTCCCCGCCCTTCTCGGTGTGTGGGTGTGTGTGTTTATTTTTTAAAGAAGGCTATAGCATTCAGATTGGGCAGAAATACTTGTCCACATGATTGGTGTACTTAGCCGTTTTAATTTAATTTTACAGATAGTGGTGGAGAGACAGAAGGAGGAGAGAGTGAGAGGAGGAAAATAGGGCAAAGAGAGGATGAAACAGGATCAACTACAAGAGGAGAAAAGGGAGGAAAAGAGAGAAGGCAAATGGATGGAGAATCAGATAGGCCTTTAAGAGAAACTTTGATAGAGGAAACTGAGGGAGAAACAGAGAGAGGAGAAAATGAGGGAAGAAAAACAGAAATAGACGGAACAGAAGGAAGAGAAAATGAGGGAGGAGAATCAGACAGAGAAGATGCAGAGACAGACGAAATGGAGGCAGAGGAAACTGAGACAGTATCAGAAAGCATCAGATGCCATCCACACATCTGGACTGAAAGTATGTGTAATTTGCCATTCTTACACACAGTCTTTATTTTTCTCTCTTTATTGATTATTTAGATTTCATAAACACCACTCTACTTGGTGTCTGTCACACACACACACACACACACACACACACACAAATGCTTGGACTCACTCACACATGCACACAAGTAAACACACATGCACATTCACACTCACACACACACACACACACACACGCAAACACTTTCATACACACATACAAAAGTTAACATTCTTCTAGTGCAAGGTCTACTGCTGTGATATATCTGTCAGCTTATGGATTTCATATGGCCTACTGTTGGTATGTGTAATTTGCCATTCTTTCACATTGACATTATATTTCTCTTTATTAAGATTTAATAAACCTCAAACATACTTATTGTGTATCTTGTTTTATGAATGATCTAGAGTAGAGACCTCAGGGAACCCTTGTCACACACATACATACATGCACTCACACAAGTACACACACATGCACATTCACAAACACTCTGTCATATACACATACACACACATGCACTGTCATGCACACACACACACACACACACACACACTCCTATGTGTCAGAAAAGTTGTTTCATACAATACGCATTGTAGCATCCTTGCCTCATGCTTGCGTCGACTATGAATTGGCCCTTACAACGTCGTGGTCCCCCGATCCCAAAATTTATAGTTTACCCACCTCTTTTTTTACCACTACACCCCTGTTCACAAGGTTTTGTGACGGACGCACACATGCACGGACGCACGCACGGACAGACGCACGGACAACCCGAAAACATAATGCCTCCTGCACCTTAAGGTGGCGGAGGCACAAAAAGTACAAAATACCTTTTTTATGCTTTTAAGTTACACCAAGGGCGGCACGGTGGTGTAGTGGTTAGCGCTGTCGCCTCACAGCAAGAAGGTCCTGGGTTCGAGCCCCGGGGCCGGCGAGGGCCTTTCTGTGCGGAGTTTGCATGTTCTCCCCGTGTCCGCGTGGGTTTCCTCCGGGTGCTCCGGTTTCCCCCACAGTCCAAAGACATGCAGGTTAGGTTAACTGGTGACTCTAAATTGAGCGTAGGTGTGAATGTGAGTGTGAATGGTTGTCTGTGTCTATGTGTCAGCCCTGTGATGACCTGGCGACTTGTCCAGGGTGTACCCCGCTTTTCGCCCGTAGTCAGCTGGGATAAGCTCCAGCTTGCCTGTGACCCTGTAGAAGGATAAAGCGGCTAGAGATAATGAGATGAGATGAAGTTACACCAAAATACCTTTTAACTTTCTTTAATCAAAAGAAGTACCTTTTTAATAGCTTTTATACAAAATAAATACCGTTTAGATACCTTAAATCAAAATAGTTACCTCTCAAAAACCTCTTAAACAAAAAATTACCTTTTGAATGTGGTTGATATTAACCAAACAGTTGTTAAATCACATACAAACCATCAAAATCACTCAATGTATATCTGTGGGCCCCCCCACACACACACACACCTTCACTCGTTAATCAAGAAATTTGACCCTGTTGCAGGCCTGATTTGAAGCTGGGGTGTGATGAGGCCTAAAAACCTTAATGGCCGCTTCACTCTGATGTGAGCAGAAAAAAAAAGCACGTGCAAGTTCAGTTAGTTTAGTTAGTACTCACGATTCCCAGACGAATTGTTAATGGGGATAGCAGTCACCGTTCAGCACTTAGTACACAGCATCACAGGAATCACAGGAAGAAAACAGCAGAGTCCGTCCCCTGGGAAGACCGGGAAAACCGCTCTTCACATCTCCTTTCAGCATATTCACTCAGTTGAGCCACAATACCAAACGCTATTTCATGGCGAATTAACGTGAAGTCTGTTTTAACTAGGAAGCATTACAATGCTACCGTAACAGTATGATGTCCAGGCACATATAGTATGCTAAGCTAACTAGCAGGTGGCTAACTAACATCACAACATCAGGTGGGATCACTATAATGGTTAGTTACAGCACAGAACAAAAGGCACATACTTATTTACCTTTTTACGAGTTACAATCAAGTTATTATCAGGACCACGAGTAGTCGACCTTGTAGATAAAACTTAGAAATACTCTCAGCAGCATGCTGCTCATCGCTCCTTTCTCCGGACACAGTACGTCTCTCATGAAACCCAACACTACCCTGGCCTGCGCCACTTGTCCCGCCCCATTTGAGGGAATGGCTTGGATTGGCTGTTAATTTGTTAAAGATCCAATAACAATACATAAACAGATTGACTGGCATTAACTGGTAACAGGTTAGGTTGCACGGCTGTTTACGCAGACTTTAGATCAGCAAACTCCTTTTCTCCTAAATTATGGATTTTAAAGAAACATTACTCTTTTTTTTACAAATATTTATTTAACATTTTAAACTATACATATGATATTTATGCATTTTTTCCAATACATACACTACCATTCAAAAGTTTGGGGTCACCCAGACAATTTTGTGTTTTCCATGAAAAGTCACACTTTTATTTACCACCATAAGTTGTAAAATGAATAGAAAATATAGCCAAGACATTTTTCTGGCCATTTTGAGCATTTAATCGACCCCACAAATGTGATGCTCCAGAAACTCAATCTGCTCAAAGGAAGGTCAGTTTTATAGCTTCTCTAAAGAGCTAAACTGTTTTCAGCTGTGCTAACATGATTGTACAAGGGTTTTCTAATCATCCATTAGCCTTCTGAGGCAATGAGCAAACACATTGTACCATTAGAACACTGGAGTGATAGTTGCTGGAAATGGGCCTCTATACACCTATGCAGATATTGCACCAAAAACCAGACATTTAGTAGAATTTAGCTAGAATAGTCATTTACCACATTAGCAATGTATAGAGTGTATTTCTGATTGTTTAAAGTGATCTTCATTGAAAAGAACAGTGCTTTTCTTTCAAAAATAAGGAAATTTCAAAGTGACCCCAAACTTTTGAACGGTAGTGTATTTTAACCAGTTTAGTATTATGAACTTGTGTGTTACATAACTATATACCTGCTGTGTTACTGATTTTATGAACTGTATGACAGGGCTACTAGTGATGTGTCGGTCTCGAACGATCCGGTTCAAAGAGCCGGCTCTTTGAAGTGAACGATGGGAGCCGGCTCTTCGGTGGGAGCCGAGTTGGGGAGCCGAATTAGTTTTTTGTCCTTAGGTGCCTCAGAGAGAGAGAGAGAGAGAGAGAGAGAGAGACACTTTCACAAAAAAAGTTGCTGTCCGATTGCGTCTTTGTGTTGTCTATTACCATTCAAAGGAGCCCCCGTTACAGCGAAACGCAGACCCACTAAGCTGGTGGGAGACCAAGGCTGCACTCTATCCACGGTTTACCATGGGCATAACCACCATAGGCACTGGGGGGGACATGTCCCCCCCCAATATTGGGAAAGTACCAATCTGTCCCCCCCAATATTTGGCGTATTAAATCAATATGAGACAAATAATATGCCATCCTGACAGCGCTCGAAACTAACGGTGTCCCGATGTCCCGGGGACCATAAAAAATGTCATCGGGACACAAAATTATCATATCTGGGACAATCCCGGGACAATGGGAAAAAAACAGATCTAGAAAAAAAGTTCTACATTAATATTATTTACAAAGCCGTAACACATACGTAGACATTCACCTAATTTGTCAATTTTAATTTTAAAACGTTAACAGCGAAAAATACATAGTAGCTACACTTTCGATGCACCTGCATCCGTAGGCTACAGAGCAGCGCATTCTGTTCGAGAATCTTCGGCCGGAGTCCGCATTATATGGACTTGGAATGGAATTGCTAGCGCACACGCTGCGCCGACTCTTGCCAGAACAAAAATGCTGAAGTGGTTGAAGCGGACCGACCGCGGGGAAGAAACTGAAAGCCCAGACATAACGTCTCCGGGACCTTCAGGATCCAAAGTGTCATCGCCTGGTCTGCAGGCAACGCGAGCAACTGAATTAACTCTGTTAGACACGTTATAAAATACAACAGGAATGATGTGGATGATATTGACGGAAGATACCGTTCAACAGAATAAGTGAGTTTTCTTGGTGTCTTTCTAGTTCAGAAAGTTTAGTCAGTCAGCAGCACAACTAGGCTTGGACCTGGCACTATGCTGATGTTGCTAACATTTGCACCCGGCAGCGAAAGTTCATAAAATGGATAACGGAAAGTTCATAAAATGGATAACGGAAAGTTCATAAAAATGGATAACGGTAATGGTGAAAATTATAAGTTGGCCTTATAAGTGCCAACAGATATTCAAGGTATAAGTAGATGAAATGAACATAAAAGGGCTCTTATTTTCAACTAAAGTGTACTGCAGATGTAGGGAGTTGAAACATTTTCTGAATGAGCTAGTTGGCCCCTTTAAATAAACGGGTATCTATTCATACAGTGAGATCGCCAAAGTTTAATAAACTGAAAATGCAATAACTGTAATTTTGAAGTAGATGATGTATAGGACATGTGTCGCTTGTGTCTTGTGACTTATTGTAAAAATGATATAAAGGGTTCAAAATCGCATAGTTACAAATATAATAGTAACTTCATATGATGGGCAGCACGGTGGTGTAGTGGTTAGCGCTGTCGCCTCACAGCAAGAAGGTCCGGGTTCGAGCCCCGGGGCCGGCGAGGGCCTTTCTGTGTGGAGTTTGCATGTTCTCCCCGTGTCCGCGTGGGTTTCCTCCGGGTGCTCCGGTTTCCCCCACAGTCCAAAGACATGCAGGTTAGGTTAACTGGTGACTCTAAATTGACCGTAGGTGTGAGTGTGAATGGTTGTCTGTGTCTATGTGTCAGCCCTGTGATGACCTGGCGACTTGTCCAGGGTGTACCCCGCCTTTCACCCGTGGTCAGCTGGGATGGGCTCTGGCTTGCCTGCGACCCTGTAGGGCAGGATAAAGCGGCTAGAGATAATGAGATGAGACTTCATATGATAATATTAACCACTGGTTATTTCAGAGAGGAAAAAAATGGGGACACTATTGCTTCCATTCGGGACAATACAACACAGAATTCGGGACCACTGGGGGACACAAAGAAAAAAAGTTAATTTCGAGCCCTGCATCCTGAACCATGGCTATATAATGAATCCTTCACTTATGTCCAATTTACTTTCAATTTAGGAAGCACAGAGAAACAAACAAACAAAAAAAAACTGTGCAACCACCCCCTATGATTGTGCACTTGGGTCAGCCCATGACGCCGTAGTGCGGCTTAGTTGGTTTGAAAATCCACTCAGTCGGACTGTCAGGTAGGCTGCTTGGGCCATTTATTTAGATAAAGTCAATATATTTTCTACAAAGTTCTATGTTGTTTTGACCTATTAACCAGGGTAATGCTCCTTTCGATTGCTTTGGAAGCCATTTTTTTGTAGCAATTTGGCATTTCTGCATTTGTTTGAAATGTGTGTGTGTGACTAGCTCTGGTGTGACAGATTTTCATGCAATGTTTTACATGTTTTTTGTATGTTGTATTGCGTTACATGTTTTGCAGTTGCACATTCTGTTGTTTTGTGTTTTGCCTGATACACAATAAAAAAACAAGATATAAATGTTAACATGTTCATTGGTAATTGTATTCATCAAAACAATGTTCTAGATAAGCACATCTTTATTAATAGGCCCGTATGAAAATTGTGCGAAATGCACTTAAAAATATTTTGGGAAGGGCTCAAATTTGGACCCCCCCCCCCAATATTTATATCATGGTTACGCCCTTGCGGCTTACACATGTGATGGCACGGAGGATGTGTATAGTGGCAATATCTGTCCCCTCAGAGAGGATCTTTTCAAAAGCAGGACAGATTATAACTGAGAGGAGAAATAGAATCAGCCCTTCCAAGCTGAGACACTTGGTTTTCCTCAATGCCAATCTCCACTAAAGACTTATTCTGGGAGTTTGTGCAGCCTTAATGTAAATAGTTTTTTGTTATTGACACTTCTTTGTAATTTTTACTTCTTTGTTCATTGTACTTTATACTTTTTATACTTATTTTATATACTTATTTAATATTTTATTTAATATTTTATTTAATAAAATATTTTGTTGCACATTGTTCTGTGTTTGTTAAAATAATTTCCAACTTGGCTTCATAGTTTCTTAGGCCTGATTTATACTTCATAATTTATTTTGTGACATTTTGTTCAAGGTCGAGTGTGAAATAAAGCCATAAAGGATAAACAGTTGATGTCTTCTGTGTATTTTATATTGGTAATATAACACAGTTTTGCATTATGTTTG
The DNA here is from genome assembly GCF_027579695.1 of Neoarius graeffei. Taxonomy (NCBI): domain Eukaryota; kingdom Metazoa; phylum Chordata; class Actinopteri; order Siluriformes; family Ariidae; genus Neoarius; species Neoarius graeffei. The sequence goes on from NC_083588.1 coordinate 9,360,201, forward strand.
TGAGAAAATAATTTATTAATTGGTAAGTAAGTTTTATTTCTATAGCTAGAACATTGTTACACTGCTATACTTTACAAAGCTTTGCAATGGCTACAAAAACTAAAAAATAAAATGGAAAACATCCTATTGATAAAATATAAATAATAATGTAATTAATTAACTAGTTAATTGCAGCAATTAAATCAAAAATAAAATCTCAGGAGCCGTTTGGGAGCCGAAAGAGCCGGCTCCTTATAGTAAGAAGAGCCAAAAGAGCCGGCTCCCGAAAAAGAGCCGAAATTCCCATCACGAAGGGCTACACCAGCAACAACATCTTAAATTTGACACGAGCCACAACAGGTAGCCAGTGAAGGGCAGCAAGCAGAGGGGTAACATGGGAGGAACAAGGGAGGTTGTAGACCAGGTGGGCTGCAGTATTCTGGATGAGCCGCAGAGGTCTGATGTCAGATGCTGGAAGGCCAGCAAGGAGATAGTTGCAGTTGTCCAAGTGGGAGCGGATCAGTGTTTGGAACAGGAGCTGAGTTGAGTAGGTGGTGAGGAAGGGGCAGATCCTTTGGATGTTGTAAAGGAGAAATCTGCACATCTGGGTCACTACAGCGATGGTCGCTGAGGAGGAGAGTCTGTCATCGAACACCACCCCGAGGTTCTTTGCACTGGGTGAAGGTGACCTAGAGATGTCCCCCAGAGGGATGACAAAGTCAAGGGGTGAAGAGGATGGAGCGGGAATTTAGATCACCTCCGTCTTGTCTGAGTTCAGCTTCCGGTGATGGTTGTCCATAAAGCTCTGGAGGTCACACAGGCAAGCAGAAATGTAAGCAGGGCCCTGTGTGTCAGAAGGAGGAAAACAGAAGTTTCACATCAAATAATAAAATGTTTGTGATTACACTATCAAATTTACACTTGTTTAAACAATGCTGGTAAGAAATCTCATTAAAATGGAATAGAGTTTTAGTTTCCAAAATCATGATGGAATAAATGTGTGAGTCCTGATGATATAACACAGGAGAAACATGCTGTATTTTTTCCTGAATCCACTCATTCGACATATATTCCAACTGTAAAATGAAGGGATGAAAAATGATTTTGAAAGCAAAGTCTTTGTCAGGAAAAGACACAGCGGTGAAAATTATTATTATTATTATACCAAGAAGTTCTCATCTCATTATCTCTAGCCGCTTTATCCTGTTCTACAGGGTCGCAGGCAAGCTGGAGCCTATCCCAGCTGACTACGGGCAAAAGGCGGGGTACACCCTGGACAAGTCGCCAGGTCATCACAGGGCTGACACAGACACAGACAACCATTCACACTCACATTCACACCTACAGTCAATTTAGAGTCACCAGTTAACCTAACCTGCATGTCTTTGGACTGTGGGGGAAACCGGAGCACCCGGAGGAAACCCACACGGACACGGGGAGAACATGCAAACTCCGCACAGAAAGGCCCTCGCCGGCCACAGGGCTCGAACCCAGACCTTCTTGCTGTGAGGCGACAGCGCTAACCACTACACCACCGTGCCGCCGACCAAGAAGTTGCTGTATTTATTTTATTTGATGAATCTCCAGTATAATCGTAATTTTAGGTCCGAAAATTTCATGAATTTGTAAGTTCACCACCAAGCTCACAAACAAACTTCCATACATGAGGCACTTCCTGCAAATGTTAAACATGTGCACATTCACAAATTCAAAGAGTTCCTGACTATTTACTGACTAATTCACCAAACAGTGTGGATTCTGCAGCCTGGTTTAATGAGACACTGATTTAATCGATCTGTAAGGTCTTAGCTTCATAACAATGTTGTAGTTAGAGTTTAGGACTTTAATGCAAATCCAAGGAGAACATGTTCTCATATTTATTCCACTCAGTCCTTTGAAGCTCAGCATGTTGGGAAGATGTTGTGTGAATAGAGAAATAGCGCCCCTCACAGGCCTTAAAGCTGAAAGAAAAACAGCATGTTCAGACATTTCTAGTGTGGCTGCAGGATAAAAAAAAAAAAACAGGAGACAATACAAGACCAAAGGTGGAGGAAACTTTCTAAATTTGACTGTTTGTCAAAAATGGAAAATAATTTGCACTTCTACTGATTAGAAATGGCTGCATTATTTTTCTTTGGCCATTCAATAACTTATTGATGTCAGAGAACAGATTTATGGATGATTTACTCCACCTTCCTTTTTCCCTAGAATGCCTTTGGAGGAGAAACTAAAAGTCAGTGGACAAATGACACATTTTCTGATCAAATACAAATTGCACAAAAGGACAGACAAAAGAACTGCACTTTTCGTGTTTTGTTGTAATAATTTACTCCACATTATTCGGATGATGCCATGGATGAGACCTCGTGATACAATGCATTACTCACCATTAACAGTTTAATTGGTAAGCATTTGTTAGATATTAGATTTGAGTCCGTCGACTATTAATCAACCGTTTGTGTGATTAAAAATGACACAAACTATTAAACCTTCATTCCAGTGGAAGAAAGTAAAAGTGTGACTGAGCTGGTTTATTAGTTGCATTGAGAGGATGTCTCTCATGTGTCTCAAAGTTTTTGTTAGGGGAATCCACTATTCTGTGTCACTGTGTGTGTCTTGCACAGTAATACACAGCTGTGTCTTCAGTCTGCAGATTCTGTCCTTGAAGTGTTATTGTGTTAGTAGCAGTGTCTCTGGAGATGCTGAACTTATTTTTCAGTTTCTCACTGTAAACTGTGTAGTCCCAACATTCCTGATGAATCCAATCCACTCCAGAGTTTTTCCTGCTGGTTGTCGGATCCAGTCTGTATAATAGCTTGTAACCGAATATGAAACCTGCAGTGGATGGAGAGACTCTGGCCTGGCTGGACTGTCATGGAAGCAGGCTGAGTCAGTTCCTCACCATGCACATCTGTGGAGGAAAACACATGGTGACATCTCACACAATATACGCTGCACATTTATTATTATTGTCGTAAATGAATGAATTTGATAAAGCACTCACAGGAAGCAGCTGCCAGCAGGAGCAGTAGAGATGGAGAGAACATGGTGTGTGTTGTTTGTACTGGGGGGGTCTTCACTGTTCTCCAAAGTTGAACAGAGACCATCACACCACATAAATAGAGCGATATCCAGCCCAGACACTTTTATTTGCTTATCTGATGATGATGGGAGGAGAATGGATTTCAAATTTATTTAAATCATGAGGAGGAGATTCATCTAATGGAGAATGTGTGGCTTTTGAATGGAACAAATCTTTTCCATGACAGAAAGCTCTTTACCCACTTCCATTATTTATAAATCAATTATATTATATAGAGGGAATTATACATATAGAGAAATTCAGAGCAAGAATGAGATCCTATATTGCGGATGATTATTATTATCTGTGCTTGAGGATACTGGCATCATCGAACATGTTTTTTCAAGGCCAAAATTAGGTTTAAGGGGCAATTAGCATTCACATAAGAAGGGTGTGTGTGTGTGTGAGAGAGAGAGAGAGATCTGACAGATCCACCTGGCCTTTGGAGAGTCTGAATGCTGCAGTAACACTTCACCTCCCTCACATTAACTATTGAATGGAATGGATTGACAGATTATTCATGGTGGATTAACTGTATATCCAGCTCAGGACAACAAATAATTTCATGTTGAGGCCAAAGATGAAACATGATGTTGATTTCATTTTGTCTTTGAAATACAGAGGGGTCTGAGCCCTGCGAGCTCATTTATACCAGGCGTCCCTGGGGACAAGTGGACTGCAGGGAGATGAAAATGAACAGGGATGTTTTTGTACAGGACTGCAGGGAGTCTGTAGTGCTGTGTATCTGGCGCAGTAATACACAGCCGTGTCCTCGGTCTGAGGGTTTTGTCCTCTTAAATAAACTGTTCTGCTGGATGTGTCCTGGCTGAAACTGATCTTGCTCTTCACTGTATCTTTGAGATTCGTGCCACCACCACTACACAGATATCCGAGCCATTCCAGAGCTTTCCCAGCAGGTTGTTGTATCCAGTGAATACAATGGCTCGACTCTGAGATCTTACAAGAGATGGAGAACGACTCTCCAGGTTTCACAAGCACAGAGGCTGACTGAGTGAGCTCCACAGCACCAACACCACCTGAGAATAACAACAATAAAACATCAAATGTCATCAAATCATTTTCACAACCAACTCTGAAATCGAAACTCATTCAGCCAACATGGAGACTTACAGAATGCAGCTGTGAGCAGCAGCAGCACTGATGAGAGCATCGTTGTTTGGTATAAAACTGAAGTAAATTAAACCATTCAGCTGCTCTCCTCCTCACCACACACACACACAGACCTTCCTAATGTAAGAGACATCAGTGAAGGATTTGCATCAAATGCATCACATGACCTTGAAGACTCAGGTTGAAAACAATCACTTGTGTATCTCTATGACTGACTGATTTGACCCTCACATTTCTGGAACAGCGGTTCTGACAATAGCTCTGGCTGCAAGGTTCACAGAGGGGCGCTCATTTTAATACATTATCGTTTCTATACAATTTACACAGAGACTTATATCATGGATGCTCCACATAAACAGATTTAAAAAAATGTATCATTGTTGATATGGTGAAGTTTTGTGTGAAGAGTAGGGATGGAGAGATCTGAATACATTATTTGGAATGAAGAGATCATGTGTAGTGAACAGATATGAATATGAATTGGAGGTTTGTTTGTTCAGAATTTTGCACTCAATCTGGTTGAGACTAGAGGTGTGTATTGGGACTGGGATGACGAATAGTTTGTTGGGTGAAGAACCGTCAGAGCCACAATTCACACACTGATGCCATTTCTACCTCTGGGAGGTTTTTTTTTTTTTTCCAGTGTTTCCAGGGCCAAACTAATCAGGTTCATAGATATATGTTGTTGGTGGTGTTTTTTTTCCAAGTTCGAGTTCAGGCCACTCCACTTTCGTGTTAAATCCAGATACACGTGGATATTTGGAGCAGTAAACAGATACAAACAGGGTGCGATTTGTCAAAAAACCAGAAGGGGGGATGTTTTTTTTTTTAATCATGAAACGTCACAAAACTAAGGTAACAATAGGCTAACAGCTCAATAACATCCGATGATATCAAATGAATAACACTGTGGCAGCGGGGGCGTGGTCAAGCATCGGTCTGCGACAGGAGGGCGGAGTCAGGGAAGATAAGTGGCAGAATCACTACACCTGTCGTTAATTAGTGTGTTTGTGTGTCTTCCCAGTGACCGCGCCCTATTTAAGGAGAGAGAGCGAGAGCAGAGGGAGCTCTCGCCACAACTAGACGACTGATGTGTGTGCGAGTGCAGCTAGAAGCTGAAAAGCTGAATAAAAGCGAGTTGTGTGAAATCAGTTCTGTCCTGCCGTCCTTCTTTCACAGACCGATGCTTGACCACGCCCCCGCTGCCCAAACACTAAATGAAAACGAACACTAAACCAGAGATAGTAAATTCATCTTCCTATCTCTCTGACTAAATACACGAACACTAACACACAACAAAGTTCGCATTGCTTGTCGCATTGCTGTGATGTTTCTCTCCCTCCGGATTAAATGGACAGTGACTCGAAAATCACTAAAATACATGAATACTAAATGAACAGTTTGCTCTGATGGCGCAGTTCATGTGGCCTTTTCTGCTTTCCAGTCGGTGCGCTATCCACCGCGTTTCGCCCTTCTTTAATCCACATTTCTGCGAATTTCTCAGCAGGGAAGGAATGCACGTCTGGCCCATTGGCAGCGAGGAAAAGAAGGCTGTCAGTGTGGATACATTCATTCTGTTGCGCTCATCAGTAAGGATGTGATTCATGGCGCTAAATCCACGTTCACACTCTGGATATTGTTATTATCTACAATGTATCTATTTGCTGGGGACGTTCATGAACATCAAAGCTGCCACTTCGGGTCATTTTGAAAGTGAGTGCAATGTAGACCATAGAAAACTGTGTCACAACATGCCTGTCATGTCAACTTTTTTTTTGGTTTGTTTGTTTTATTGACGGAGTTGTCCCCGAGGATTTTTTTTTTCAGCAGAGATAAAAAACAGAGGGGGGGATGATCCCCACCATCCCCCCCAGCAAATTGCACCCAGGATACAAAGAATCTTATCTAATCTAATCTAATCTAATTACAACTGAAGCAGCTTCAGTTACAATATGTATCTGGTTTTTGTACAGCTGCTTCCTCAGCTCCAGTCACTGTGGCTTCTCGGGCACAGTAATAAATCGCAGTGTCCTCTGTCCTCAGACTCTTGGCCTCTAAATACTGTGTGCTTGCTGGGACGTCTTCTGTCATGGTGAACTGGTTCTTCACAGACTCTGCATATGTTGCTTCATTACTGCCTGTATTCATCCTCCCAATCCATTCCAGAGCTTTCCCTGGTTTCTGTCGTATCCAGTGCATGTAGTTGTCAGTCATATCAAAGCCATTTATCTTACAAGAGATCTTCACAGGCTCTCCAGGTCTCTTGACCACAGCAGGAGACTGGTCCAGTCTGATCTCATCACTGCGGACACCTAGCAGATAAAACAACAATCAAAGATAATCATTAACAGAGTGAAGATCTTCTCAGTGAGACATATAAAGAAGTCTCAGGTACCTTGTGTTAACATGAGAACAAAGATGCAGTACTGAGTGACCCTTAACCCCATCATCAAGCTCTTTGATTCAGTTGTGTGACATAAGCTTTGGGTGAGCAAGAGGCTGATTTTTATAACAGTATGAATTTGCATAAACACCTTTCAACTAATAGATTTCATCCTTCTTCAAAACAAGCAAGCTGCTGCCCCCTACAGATGAGTTGAATTCGTGATGCTGCACAAAACAGGTCCATTTTATTTTCTCTCTCATCAGATTCTGTGCTGCTGAACAGGCTCTGTGTTTATAAATTCAGGAAATTAACCATCGACCTGGAGTGTTCCTGCAGCTTCCTTCTCAAACACTACCCGATGGAAATTCATACACTTTGCAAGTAAGTTCACAGTGTGCAGTGTCCTACATGGAAGTGTTCTAAGGGAAGTATGCAAATTGAGACACAGCAAAAGTCGAAACCAGTTTGGCAGGAAATGTTGAACAATAGAAGTGTTTCAGAATTTGGTATAGGGTGCCCTCTGGTGGTGTGGAAGGAGGCATGTCAAGACGAGTTCAGCACTCACAAACCTGTAAAAAACATTCCAGACATCCAGTGTTGATATTGCTTCTTATTCTCATCTCATCTCATCTCATCTCATCTCATTCTCTTCCGCTTATCCAGGGCCGGGTCGCGGAGGCAGCAGTCTGAGCATGGAAGCCCAAAATTCCCTCTCCCCAGACACCTCAGCCAGCTCCTCGGGAAGAACACCGAGGCGTTCCCAGGCCAGCCGAGAGACATAGTCCCTCCATCATGTCCTGGGTCTTCCCTGGGGCCTCCTCCTTCTTCTGATATTGCTTCTTATTCAGAATGAAAATCACTCAAGGTGCAGATCCCTTTTGTTTTCAAGGAAAATAATCTTCAAAGCACTGATAATATTGTTGTGAAAGGAAGGAGACAGTCAAACAGTGTGAGGTTTTTATTTGTCCGAACCAAAGGAGCTCGAATTGACAAAGTACGATCGAGGAATATCAACCTCTGCCACCAAAGAGATTCTGCCTCATGGATCGATCCAGGAGCAAACAGTCACTGACACAGACACAGCTGTTCAAAGATGTTTCTCAGTTGATTGGAGGACAAACATGAGTTTATATTCACATTCAAGAGTGTGTTCTATCAAAATGACTGGATGATGATTTAAGAAGCTGAGTTGTCTGTGTGTGACAGAGTATGACGAAGCATTACATCACTGGTTCTGACTCCGATACTTTATGAAAGGAGAGAAATATGATGTACCATTACATCACTTGTCAGGATCACAATCTTATGAAAAGAAGAAAGACATTACTGGTCAAAAGAACCTTTATTAAGCAGTGATCAGAATGTGCGAGTGAAGATAAATCTCAAGGATTAAACTAACCAAAACCATCGTCCATCCGTTATCCATAACTGCTTATCCTGTGTGGGGTCACAGGCAAGCTGGAGCCTATCCCAGCTGACTATGGGCGAGAGGCGGGGTACACCCTGGACAAGTCACCAGATCATCACAGGGCTGACACAGAGACAAACAACCATTCACACCTACAGTCAATTTAGAACCACCAATTAAACTAACCTGCATGTCTTTGGGGTAAACCGGAGCACACCCATGCAGACACAGGGAGAACATGCAAACTCCACACAGAAAGGCCCCTGTTGGCCAGTGGGCTCAAACCCAGAACCTTCTTGCTGTGAGGCAACAGTGCTAACCACTACACCACTGTGCTGCCCTTAACCAAAACCAGTAGCAATCGAAACAGCCTATTCCAGTTTCAAGCATGCTCAACATATATTTCTATCAATTCCCTCTTTGATCCTGAAAGGATCTGATGCATGCTTGCTCGCGCTGGACTTTCTTCATCCATGGAGAAACAAAGACCCCAGACACACCATCTAATTCCATGCCCAATTAACTAATTTATCCCTGATGAGCAAGCCTGCGGTGATGGTGGCAAGGAAAAACTCCCTCTGACAACATGAGGAAGAAACCTTGAGAGGAACCAGACTCAAAAGGAAACCCATCCTCATTTGGGTGACAACAGAGAGCATGATTATAAATAACTTGACTCAATAACAGTGTCCTATACAGTCACAACGCACAATTTTGCAACCAGGAAATTCACAATAGTTTGACCACAAAGGCTATTTTGTTGAAGTATACTTGGTGATAATTGGCATTCACATGTCATGCCAGCATATGGGCCATAAGTGAGTGTTATGAGAAAGCTGATTCAAAGATTCCTACATGTGTATACGAAAAGGTGGGGTGAGAAGAGGTCCCCTAAGGACTTCTTGATTGCTAAATCATTCCTGTCAAAGGTGAGATGTCAACAGGAAGGGATGACACTTTTTTAGACAACTTGCATGTATCCACTGTGGCTGGGAGTCAGTGAGGACAGCTGTTCTTGTCAGCTCTTCTCATTCAGGCTGTGCACTAATCCTCACTCATCTGGAAGAAATGTGTGAGTGGGCTTTTCTGTGGGCAGAGGGAGAGACACGGTGACATCACATAGGTGGGGATTACATTAGACCGTATCAGCGGATCATCAGATTAACGTTTTTAAAAACGATTAGCGTGCACACAGCAACGCCAATACACGGATACGCTCGGCTCCGCAGGCATCCTGCGCTCCAAATCACTCTACCCTGAACAGCGAGTGCCCTCTGGAGGGTGCGCACTCCGGCCCTGCGCAGCTCACAGAGCGCGCGAGTGAAGCGCACGAGCAGTGATTCGGGACTGAGCCGCTGTGTGTGTGATCCCAGTGCATATCGGGCATGCGCGTCACTTACCACTTGCAAGTGGAAGGATGGCAAGCCTAAAGACAATCATAACTACACAATGGGCAGTATTTGCATCAGTATTTGCAGTATTTTCATACTTTTATACTCTAATGAAAGGTGATACAAGGCAGAAGTCGGTGCCGTTTTTCAGCAGTCGCGTCACATGACCAATGCCAGCGAATCAGGAAGGTGGATGTCACAGTGACGTTGTCCAATGACGACGTCAGCTAGAGCTCAGCACAGCGTATCCACGTATCCTCTATGTTTACACAGCACCGGACCAGACACGAACTGGACTGAATACATGGGCTCTGGCGGATTCCCGTTTCCCGGCGTTTCCCGGCGTTTTAATGTGAACGGACAGTGCATCCGCGAAGAAAACGAGACAGATACGGTCTAATGTAAACTTGGCCCAAGTATACTCTTCAAGTTCTCAATCAAAGCTTCAGTAATCGCCGACAATCACGTCCAGATTACCGACCAATGAAACAGCAGGGTTACTTTTGGTCTAAGGGGTTGGGAATGGTTGGCTCATAATTACCTCAAAAGGAGACAATCTGGATCTCGAATTGGGAGTTCTTCTGCTTTTGCAAGGTATGGACAGTAGAAAGTCAAGTCGTCCTCAGACAAGTCTGCAGAAAAGCTACGTCTCGTCTGTCACAAGATAAAGAAAAATGAGAAAACATGAAATCAATGGGTGATTCAGAAACATATGGGCAAGGTTTGCCCTCTTTGACTGCCTGCTGAGCGACTTGGTCTGCTAAGTGGTTCCCACAAGCCTCAATTGAGCCATTGGAGTCATGACCTTTGGTTTCGATGATGGACCATTGTTTTGGGCAGGGAACATGCTTTTAAAAGATCTGCGACAAGAGAAGTGTGTGATATAGGCTTACCATCAGTGGCCTTAAAGCCATATGAGTGCCAAATTTTCTACCCCAAAGATGTAACAGGAACCTGTATAAATAGAGAATATCCATACAGAAAAACTAAATCATTCAGCTTTGAGCAAGAACTGTCAACAATCAAATGCATACCATGCTCACTGACAAGGTGGAGGTAATTTCATCGATACAGTCATGTTCCAACCATGCTGGATCTGGGCTGGACCAGCAGGATGACAACATGTGATGGAACAAAAGAGCTGCATTATTATAGCCTAGTAAACTAGACCCACCTGCCTAGCGGCCAAAAATATTTTTGCCTACGAGTGGGTCCAGCCTCGCACCATATTAACAAAACACCCCGGACATCAAATCGTGCCCGCCAATCACAATGCAAGGTTTTTGTTTGGATTCTTTGGGCGGGCTTTTGCAGGAGTGACGACAAGGCTGTGCGACGCTGGAGAAAGCACAACAGGAAAGATGGCTACGGCTAGTGAACAGCGCTAGTTTGACTCCGCTTTGGAATCAGTTTTAGAAGAATTATACTTGGAGTTTTCGTTGAAACATGAGCAGGAAGAGGCTCTCCGCTCATTCCTTTTCAAGAAGGACGTTTTCGTTGTTTTGCCAACCGGCTATGGCAAAAGTCTGATCTACCAGCTGGCTCCGCTCATAGCCAAAAGGATGGGGCTAGTTTGTGCAGTACGAAGAATTAATAAACAGCTTTGAAACATTACTTTTTGATTGTTTCTTATTTTCCCGTTATTTTAAATTTAAGGGAAATTATTTCACCAAACACCACTAAATAAAAATAAAAACTCTCAAAAACAGTTTAAGCAAACCCTTGAAAAACACTTTTAAAAAAAATAAGTGTATGTTAAGTATGTGGTACAGACTCCAAACTTGTGGTCATTAGCTCCAAACTTCTTAATATCTAGAACCTGTTTATTAATTAATACGCATTTTGAAAAATTATTTATTTCAAGGCCTCCCCCACTGCTTTCTGTCGCTCTGACTACGTCACTGTCGCGCTGATTGGTCAGAGCGTTGGCCTATACGCACAGAGACAGTTTGAAAGACAACGGGTTGTTCCTACCCACACCCTTCGGAAATGTCTACGACCAAGACCAGACTAAATATTCACATTTAGTCTGGCTTGCCAGGCTAGCGTTATTAGCTGACATGACATACTTGATAAACAAGTTCTGGATGGCACACAGAATAGACTCATAAAAAGATCACCGCTCAATATTGTTTAAAATTGAGCTTGCCTGATGTGATGCATGTAAAATCACAGGGTAAGACAGTACCAGTTTTTCAGCATCAGTCACCATGAGAGCAGAGGCTGCAACAACATGTAAAGATGTGGGCATGCCCTGGGTCTTTGATACCTAAACTACAGGATGATAGCCTGCACTATACTCTTGGGCCAGGACCCCTGCTGCAGTCACTCCATCCTCCAAGACATCCAGGTCAAATGGCAGATTGTAGTCAGGCAGACCCAGTGATGGAGTTGATGTGATAGCTGATGATAAGTCACATAACAGGAGAAGTGCATCATTTCAGAGGACCAATGTCACTGAGCTGCTCTTTGAGGCAAGACTTTCTCAGGATCTTGTCATGATGAGAACAGTCTGGAATGTCCTGATGACAGTCGTTAATGAGTCCAAGAAAAGACAACATGGCAGTCTTATTCAAGGGAGGAGCCAGCTCGAGTATCACAGACAGTCAATCAGATGAGAGATGACGCTCACCTTGAGAGATGTCAAAGCCGAGGCATTGCAAGGGCTGACAGAACTGCAGCTTTGACCACAAGGCTTTAAATCCACACCTCGCCAGGTGCACAAGAAGAGCCAGAGAGCCTTGTTCACATATGGACTCATCTTCAGCTGAGAACAGAATGACATCTGCATATTGGAGCAATGTGCAGCCATCATGGAGAGTCAGAGAGTTCAGTGAGTCTCAAACAACAACAGAGAAGACGCAGCAGAGTCGATCGACCCTTGAGGTAGGCGGTTCCATGTATATTATTGCCGCTTTAAAGTAAAGGCAAATATGGGTTGAGTCTCAACATTCACGAGGACACTGAAAAATGCACTGCAAAGATCAATGACAGTAAAGTGGGTCTGTTGATGAAGAATACATTTTTAAAAAATGGAAACTATGTCTGGTACAGGAGGGCTGACAAAGATAACCAAGTGACCAATGCATACACAGGAACAGATGTTTTCAGACTGGCAGTGTACAGGGGTACCTTTACATGTCTGACCTTCTTGGGGTGTGACACCCAGAGAGTTTGAGGCACCTGATTCAAAATCTGAGGAACAGAGACTTCAGTGCCAGTGTCTTCCTCAGATCATACCCAGAGAAAACAGGAGAAGCAAAAGATAGGTTACCTGGTGTGCACAGAACGGTATGGCCTTGTTCAAAAAAGATGGAACAATTGAGCAGAGTCAAAATATCACGACCAAACAAATGAAAGGGGAGGTAAGAATAATAACAAAGCAATGAGAACTTAACATAAGTTTACTGAAGTGATGTTGAATTTATAATGAATATGCTTTTGTGGAGTTCATTGTTGTTGTTGTTGTTTTGTTTGTTTGTTTTTTTAAATAGGGTGGTGGAGTGGTTAGTGCTGTTGCCTCAGAGCAAGAAGGTTCTGCGTTCGAGCCCAGTGGCCGGAGGGGCCTTTCTGTATGGAGTTTGCACACAGAATTGGTGGCTCTAAATTGACTGTGAGTGTGAATGGTTGACCGTCTGTCCATCCGACCAAATTATCAACAAAAGGTTCCACAAAATAACCTTGACATCCATGGATTAATTTAGAGTCTGATAATCGTTCTGAGACTGACCGCTTCCACTGATTTTGACACACACAACACACACAAAAGGCAAAACACGAAGGAGGAGAATTTCCCTGGTGGAGTGAGTTAAAATTTCAATTAATTATAATATTGGGAAATAATTCTCAGCTTAGAGTGAATTAATCTCTCATGGCGCAGTGGTTAGCACTGTTGCCTCATAGCAAGAAGGTTCTGGGTTCGAGCCCAGTTGCCGACAGGGGCCATTCTGTCTGGAGTTTGAATGTTCTCCCCCTATCTATGTGGGTTTCCTCCGGGTGCTCCGGTTTCCCCCACAGTTCAAAGACATGCGGTTAGGTTAACATACAGCAGCCGTGGCCTGAAGGTTGGGCTGAAGTGCCCTTGAGCAAAGCACCAAACCCCAACTGCTCCCCAGGTACTGTAACATAGCTGCCCCCTACTATGGGTATGTCTGTATGCTCATTACTGACTTGTATGTGCTCATTACTTACTTGTGTGTGTGTGTGCGTGCGCACGTGTGTTCACTGCTTCAGATGGGTTAAATGCAGAGGAGGAAATTCACTGTGTGTTTCAGTCTGTGCTTGAGTGTATGTGTGATAAATAAAGGCTTCTTGATCTTCTTGTTCAACCTGTCTCTGGGAACACCATTGAGACCATAACCATACAGACATATGGCATGCCAAGCTGCCATATCCATGAGACATATGGCAGCTTTAAAATATGTCTGGTTGAGGAAGACTCAATGACCACCTTATTCCCAGAAACACTTGGAGATAAGAATAACTTGGACAAATCAGACAAATCCAAAATCATAAGAATCAAGCTCAGACAGATCAAATCACAGTCCTTTGCAACAGAGGTGTGACCAGAATGGCATGTGTGGGTGGGCAGTTAGCTCATCTGGGGGGGCAGAAAACAATACCTGAAAAATCGGTGGAAAACCACTACTACAATTACTAGGCCTAATAGTCCAATAATAATAATAATAATAATAATAATAATAATAATAATAATTCAATTCGGTAATCAAAATATGGTCACACTAGCATAAATCATGACCGTCAATTTTGTTAACAGTGTGGAATTTTTTTATGAAGTTTTTTTTTGTTTTGATTTTTTTGTTTGTTTTTTTTTTTTGTAAAAAAAAAAAAAACTAAACTAACTTTTTTTGAAAAGCCTGGCTATGCTGAATGGAAATTTAAATGTTGACATTGAAAATGAGGGAGTCCCCACCCTCGTGATTGTGACCACGCAGAGCCAGTTCATTGGCAGCCAGGAACTGAACGGCCTCCCCAATGCTCTTCACATAGTACCTGTTTTTTTCTATCTGCGTT